>NW_018404981.1:552267-719984 GCF_002113885.1 Mizuhopecten yessoensis
GGGGGGGGGTGTTCCAAATTTTCAGGGGGGTTTCCATGTGGGGAAATTGGTGAAAATACATGATTTTTAAAGAAAATTATCAGACTTGGTGGGTTTCCTGAAGCCCAAAAATCCGTCTGGATCCCCCACTGTATGCACTGAACAAAAGACTTATAGACATTCAGGAGTAATTTAAACCTCTGGATATATTAACATCCATCATTACTGTTGGACTTCAGGCTAATTTGTAGTAGCTTTGGTTAGTGGAGTGTGATCACAGAAAATTCTTACTGCCCCATTTCCTAGATCCTAATGCCTGTATGAACATTCTGTCTTTGCGTATTGCAGAGTTATCTTCTCTTGTGAGCAGGTATTGATTGTCATTTGGTTGTGAGAGTAACGTCATCAATTTTTGAGAAAACGACATAATTTTCTCACACAAACCAATGACGTAACAATCAATACCTGCTCACAAGAGAAGATTATAACTCTGCAATACGCATAGACAGAATATATATACTACAGTGTTGTGGAATATTTGATAAAGATTGCATGCATAACTTTGAGAATGAGAATCACGTTCATATTTCACAATACATGTAATAGATAATTAGCATGCTGAGGTGTGTGTATAACACACATCTACCTGACCTGTAATGGGTTTAGTAGCCAATCTAGGTATTATGTACACCACGACTTTGTGCTCATAAAAAGTGATGGCAAAGTGCCCAGTTTGACCCAGCTGTGCCAATAATATTAGCCAATATTTTGTTAATCTGTTTTATTAAGAATGTCAGCCGACACTGACATCGGCACTAGCAGTGTATTCATTCTAAAAGGACAATATGATTGAACTGATCAAATCTATAATCCACTCAGAGCTAACAAAAAACGATGTTGCAATATAGTGGTTACTTGCCAAAAAAGTTAGGGGTCGTAGGTACATTTTACATGTAGGTTATGAAGTTACACATGTGGAAGCAATTATAATTCATAAATTTGGTCTAACCTCAACCCCAGCTGCCTGATCTAGAAATTGAAGATTTTTCAAACTTATTTAATGTTTAAATTTCAATAGAAACAACTTAGAAATTCTTTGCATCACGTGTATCTTATAAAACAATTATTCACTATATATATAGCTAACATGTTTTAATTGTCTTGAACTTAGCAAAAATTGCCCTGGAAACCACCTTTGACAATAAGATTATATGAATGCCGTTAATTTGTTGCTTATGAATGCCGTTAATTTGTTGCTTGTGGATGCCGTTAATTTGTTGCTTATGGATGCCGTTAATTTGTCGCTAAAGTCTTTTCATTGTATTATTACTACATGTATAAAATAAAAGTTTAATTCTAAGGATCTCTATTCTCCTCTACTACCGTTTTTCTTATACACAGTCACGTCCCTTTAACTTTCGATTGGATAAAACTGTAGCACTTTTTGACTAGTCATTTTCTGTTGACCAGGTAAAGCTCAATAGGTTTAGCTTGGACTTATATATAGCAATGTAAATCCATGGTTTCAGCGATGGTATAACAATATGTACAGACTAACTGTTCTTGAATAAATCAAGAACTGTTCTTGAACAAGAAGTTCAAGAACAGTTTGTCTCATTTAACGTTCAAGAACAGTTCCTGAACAGTTCTTGAACTGTTTAAGCACAGTTCAAGAACAATTCTTGAACAAATTTCCAGAACAGTTCAAGCACATTTCTTGAACTGTTCTTGAAATTTTCACAGGGGGCAAGTACAGGGTTCCAAATCCTGGTTCGGACTGGCGGAGGTTTTACATGCAGAACATGTTTGTTGATTATATTTTGTTTATTCAATCTCCATTATATGTTTTCATAAAAGTCCAACAGGGTATACTTTTATTTTCAAAAATAATTTATCAAAGCTATAGTCAATCCGAAAAAATAAGTTTTGAATGCATTGATTCATTTTTTGTCAGCAGTACGAGGATCATTCAGCAACATAGATTAACAAAGGCACGCTATATATAAAGTCAACATTAAACAAGCCCAGAAAACACAAAACTCAAGTAATAGCTAATTTTAGGTACATTGTACATACATTTAAAATCATTGCCCGCACTTCAAAATTGCAATACAAATATTTGAGATTTATATATCTGGACAAGTATTTTGTGAAATGCTCCCTGTTAGGTCTGAACTAAGGTTTTGATTTTTTCGATGTTGATTAATTACTATATCCAGATAGGAGCCTGTTACAAATTCAATAAATACAAATTCCTAATATAATCTTTTAAGACACCTCTTTTTAACAAATTGGGTGGGCTAATGCACAATGTATTACTGGGGTATGGGTATAGGTAAAATACGGTACATCATATATAAATTAGTGTATTAGGTTTTGGACATTACCCAGCATTCAACACAGACAATAAGTGATTCGGCACTTGGTACGGGTGTCTGCGTTCTATGTATCTGTAGTGTCTCCCACGATCAATTGTTCTGTCCGACACATCGGTTAACCATTTTATAATTTATGCTATGACTGCATGTATTGATCGTTCTCGGTCTATTTACGATACGAAACTTACTTTGAGGACATGTATTATTCGCTCATTGACTATCAAAGTACACAAAGCCTGTATTTGTAAATGTACAATCTTGTCCTTTAAACTATAATTCAAACTTCCCCTAAAAGGAATTCATGTCTGATAAAGAGCATTTCTTTTACAGGGATATAACTCAACTGGTTTGTTGTACATTGGTCCTCATATATATGTATTTAAGCACTTCAATATCTGTGTACACATTTACAATTTACTAGTAATTATGTTTATCACTGGATCAAGGATATTTTTCACAAGTTTCATATCTGGACTTAAGGATACATCAGGTGTTCTAATGAAGATATCAATAATTTAGTCATCATGTTCAGAAATGTGGTACATGTACATGATGTACCATCAATTAATTTATATTGCATCTATTAATGATAACATTGTAGCAGGGACATTATATACTAGTATACAGGATTGGAACTGTGTTAATTGGGTCCTGTTAACAATGTTTCAGTGACTTGCCATTTCATCACAGTTATTCCAATCAAGTTTGAATGAAAATATGGAAAACAAATATACCCATAAGTGTTATTTATCAATATTATCTATAGTAAACTGTACCCCCTCCCCGAGGGAGAAAAAATGACCCAGGGGTACTTAAATTTACACATTATATAAAATCCCTAATGATCTTTCCATCCATAAAACGAATTTGATTCTAGTACATCTGAGTCTGAAGAGGAAGATTTTTGAAGTATTGGTAAATATTCCATTCGGGCCCAGCCCTCAGGTCCCTGGGGTCGGGGCAGAAACTCCAATACAGTATTACAAGATGATATCCTCTTCCAACATGGATGATTTTGACTAATTTGAAAAATTTCATTCTCCGCTACTCAGGAGAAGTGAAAACATATAAAAAAAGTTTACGGACAATGGGCGACACAACGACATACAAAGGTGATTGCAATAGGTCACTAAGGCCTCTGGCTATACCGTGACCTTAAAAACAAAAAGGTGAATGTCCCGTAAAGCTTTTTTTTATTAGATTTTTTTCTACTGTACATAATGTCACCTATAGAATGTACAAATATAGATCCTAAATATTTGCCCAACTTTTCTCAATGTACACAAATTGAGGCAGTAATTGGGTATATTATGTAGGTCTATACTTTAGTCCAGTTTACATAACAAGTTTTCGTGTAGAGAATTAGTTTTGAACTTTGACATATATAGTGAGCTATAGAAACATTATTACTATAATGCATAGTAAAACAAGAGAGCCGCTTAACAACGCCACAGCCAGCATACAATGTACATATCCCTTGAAAAAGCTGTGAGCATTCATATAGCTGATACATACAGTAAATGATTTTCATCAGTAAGGAGCAGTGCTTGTGAAATGTTTAGGTATTATATTTATAAATTGTAGTTCAAAGTTGGTATCACCCCAAAGCTAGGTTCTAGAGAATTCTATTTTTAGTATTTATTTTTTTTTTTTTTTTTTTTTTTTTGTGTTTTACGTCCTATTAACAGCTAGGGTCATTTAAGGACGTGCCAGGTTATGGTGGTGGAGGAAAGCTGGAGTTCCCGGGAAAAACCCACCGATCTACGGCCAGTACCTGGCGACTGCCCCATGTAGGTATCGAACCCGTGAGCCAGTGGTGGAGGGCTAGTGGTAGCAGAATGTCGGACGCCTTAACCACTTGGCTAGTACGTAGCACTGACACTAACTTTTGACAAATCACTCCCAAAATGAACAGGCTCTTTTTTTCCTCTAGAACAACCAACATTGAGCTTTGTGGAACAAATGACTCGTAAGGATAGGACAAAACTCCCCAGTAAAAGTGACGTTGACCTTTGAAGTACCATGCCCAAAATCAATAGGATTTTTTAATTTCTCTTGGTCAACTTTTGTACCAATTAGTGAAAGCTTCATTAGGATGATTACATTTGTTCTGATACAGACAACAAAATTGCATTTTTCAATAATAGCCACCTTAACGTTTGTTTTTAACTCATTCACCCATAAAGACACATTTGAACTCTTCCAATTCAATAGGTTGGAGTATAGTTCATTATGAAATTTCAGGGGTAAATGAGTTAATTACAAACCGTAACTCTTCTTACAGAAACCCATAAAACAACCAAAGTTGAGTTTTGAGTGGTCATTCATTCCGAAGTTAGCATCCAGACGGGTATAGCGTGTTATGTGAAATTCTATTTTTAATAACAAAATGGTTCTTCTTTTCTGCGACAGCTCGCACACCGAGTCTGAGAAGGGTGATATATATATCCTAAGACTGTTCTGAAGCCAGGATCTGGACAAGAAACTTAAAGTTCTAATTTCAATAACAGTGATCTTAACCTTTGATGAAACACTACCAGAATCAATGTGTAGGTGTCTTAATTTTACCTCCTTCTTCGAATTCAGGCAAAACCACATACTAAATATAAGTTTGAGATCATTCTGAGGATAGCATCTAGATAAGTATGGAGGGGGAAAGAATAGTTTAAATTAATGTTGTGAATAAAAAGAATTGAAGTTCTGAACTTTACTTTAAACAAAATATTGCTAAAAATTTCAATATAATCATGTATTTGTCCACTAGTTCTTATTAAATTCTAGACTACAGGATATTTATTTTTATTTTGGTTTGAGACTGGGCCAGGGTCTTTAATCAGGAAATGAGAGAAACTGTACATAAATGAAATAGCAATTTTGTTTTCTCATTGGGAATCGTGGCCATGATGTCTGCACCAAACATGTACATGTATACAATAATGTACATAGGCTGACAAAACCTGAATCTCTACCCGAAATATTTCAGACTAATGGTTTGAGACTGGGCCAGGGTCTTTAATCAGGAAATGAGAGAAACTGTACATAAATGAAATAGCAACTTTGTTTTCTCATTGGGAATCGTGGCCATGATGTCTGCACCAAACATGTACATGTATACAATAATGTACATAGACTGACAAAACCTGAATCTCTACCGAAATATTTCACACTAATGTTACCATGATTTATATTGGGACTAGGAGTTTAATTTGTTCTCTAGATAGTTGATAGTAAAAATTCTTTCGCATATATTTATGAACAGACTGCATAGCCTCAACCAATTCATTTTTACATGTACTTAGGAAAACTTAATGTTTATTGAAGAAATTTTGGATACATAAATACACTGTAATGTACATAACGATCTTAAAGATCAAAGATACATATATTAGTAAGTATGATTACTGATATATACATGTATACAACAAAATTCAATGGAATTTAAAAGTATACCCGGATCTTAAACAGCCAATTTATCAAATTTCAGGAAACAGGAATCAAACCTTAACTCTTAATACGTTATCAGACATGATGTGCATCACTTCATCAAATCCAGCAAAAGATTTTGAACGGTGCTTTTTTAAAGTTGTGTATTTGTACCTGTGTGAATATTATATGTATCTACTTCATGTTTATGACATGTACATGTAATTGTAAATGTATGATGGGAGAAGGCTCCTGGCTGTAATAAGTTGTAATTTATATATATATATATATAATAATTTAATAACTTAATTGTGCCCAATCCCTTGTTCAATTTTATTGGCAATAAATATGTTTAAAGTACAGAAATCACACGTACACCAAATTAATGTAATATTTTATTGTTACTGTCCAAATAATGCCTTTAAAAAGTAACCAGTGATTATAATACAGTAGAACTCCATTATGCTGGATTTCGGTAAATCTGTAAACTGACACAACCAAAACTATAACCTGACAAACCCATGATACATTTCTGACACCCTATAGCTTAAAATAATATTAAAGCTACTCATTTATGATGGGAATATGGAGGCTTGGGTTTACATTCTTAACTAACACTTATTTCTTTTTTCGGTGAATTAGAGTGACATTCACGTGTCCCTGCAGTCTGCTACTTATTGTTAAGTGTTTTCACACAAAAGATCACATTGCTGCAACTGTTGACAGCATCTGACAGTTATTTGCACTGGATGATAAATCAGCTGTTTTTGTGTATCTCTACATGTATGTTTCATCAGTTTTTTCATTTAACATCATGATGTATATCATATCTAGCAATACCAAAAGTAAATGTAGTTTTCACAATAACACCTATTCCAAATTAACACCACATATTCACCTGAACAACAATCCATAATTTATAAATATGTTAGCATGATCGATGCATTATGGTACGTATATACCCTTCACCTTAATTTGACAACATGTCGGTGTTTGACCTCCGACACTCTCATCGTTTCTTAACATTAACAAAAGAGTACGGTAAACCTTCGGTCAGTTCGAACAAAATCAAATAAATATTGATGAACCTGTTCGGATTATACGAAATTATGCTTCAGAAAATAAGCGTGAGTTCGAACTTTCAGCAAAAATTTCGTTACAATTTGAGAAAATTTTGTATCTCATTAATGCCAATTTACACTGTATACTCTTAAAATAATAGAAAATACATAAATAAAGTTAGGATTTGTACACACTGTGTTTGCTCATCAGGAATTTTAATTAGATTTCTTAGGGAACCAAACTATTTGGTTTACAACTGGTTTGATTGTACCTTTAGTCCAAGTATTTTCTATTTAAATTAATATGAAAAGGCAAAGCCTAAAAAGAGCATTGCTTTTGTTGATCTCTGATATTTACTTATTCAGACTCAGATAATATTGATTTTAGAATGATATAAGACAAACTTTAAGTCGGCAAGTCGAGGAATAACAATAAAACACAAGCTCTAATGAGATTTTAAGACCGACATAACAATAAGGGGCGACCAGGGCAAGTTCGGCTAATTTGATATAAGTCCGTTCTTGGAGGTACGGAAGCATCATGTCCGTTTTTGGAAATATTTAACTTTTTCTGTAGGAAGATCGGGTGGCCAAACGAGCACCCCCATATGGTGTAAGTTCGAACAGGCATTCGGGTAAGTTTGGCCCCCGTTGGAATCGGCTTAGTTATGACATCATATAGCATGCAACGTCAGATTTTCCCGCCCATGATTTTTGTCCCTACCCTAAAGTTTTATTGGCATTTAGTTATATCCACTGTTAAAGTCAGAACTCCTGCTCTATATCAGCATGATAGTAAAAATATTTTCCAAAAAAAGAAAAGAAATTGCCTCATTTTTTCTGCGGATGATAGCAGAAACACAAGTAATTATTTGTTTGGCCTTATGTTGAATGCCTTTATTGATTGTTACTCACTGGTATTTCACAGTTATCATTGTAACAAATTTTAATTCAAAACATTTCTATTTTCTCTCTGTATGATATATAAAGTTAAGTGTGTGGTCCGGTGGTGCGGTGGATAGTGCACTTGCCTTTCCCCAAGGCGGCCAGGGTTCTATTCCCCGATCGGGTGTGAAAAGAGATGGGGTCCCTGCCCGACCATGTGGGTTTTCTCCGGGTACTCCGGTTTCCTCCCACATTAAGACCCCCAGCGCGCTAGTGTCGGGGCCAACAAGAGGTGTAATTAAAATAAATAAAGTTTATATATTTATATATAAGTTAAGTTGTCATTAAGTAATACTAATTCCGCTATCAAAACTTAAATATTTTCTTTTCTATTTAGCTTAGGTAAACCATCAAATGGTGAACATGACACACATGCACATTATGTGTTTCCAAATACTTGGCAGTCTACAGGGCATGAATATTTACATTAACGGGTAATAGCCTGACCTGTAAGATTGGGAGATTGTTGCACTGTTTGAATCCTATTGTGGTATAGCCAGTAAATGGGTTGGAATCGTGATGTCACACTATATCTTAACGGATCTCAATCTAAACAAGCTAAAATAAACACTTAACAGATATTGCTCATATATTAATTGGGGTACACGGATGAAGATATTGGTTGCCTGAGTCTAATGACAATAACAACTTGATACACATCCCTTGTTTCTTTTTTTCCCGTTGTAATATTCAGCGGTAAATTTTACATTTTATTTCCCGCCATATAATGTTACCAGAAATCCATAGCCAGGGCTAGGCAATAAGAGTAGCCTGATAGTCTGAAACTAACGTAATCTCCAGCTGGACTGACTAGCGGTACTAAAAACCGCTGGCCCAATTGACTAGTCAAAATTTGATACTGCTTATCTTGTTGAATAACATTAATAGGTTAGTGGAATTTGAACATGGACAATCAAAAATTGGAAACTACTAACCCAATGGACTAGTGGTATTCAAAATTAACTTCTAGCCATGAAACCCTTTTATAACATCAGTTACTGTTGGATAATAATGATACATTGGCAGTATACCAGCATGCAGTGACAAGGTAAACTGTCACACTACAATTTTTTTGTGACACTTCAATTCAAGAACACCCTGTAATCTTTAGATTCATGGAGTTACAGTAACACTCACTTTAGTTCTCTGCACACTTTGACCTAGAATTATTTTGAGAATACATCATGACAAAATCAAACTTAAAAAAAAATCTGACCAATCGCTATAAGCCGATGCTTGTCCTTCAAAGATTGAGGAACAACACCTACTTCATAGCCAGTCAATTTTACCCTTATATAGTACAGGTATCTAAAGATATACTTACATGATTTAGTTGTCATGAGAATGTTGAGACAAGGTTGGAGAAATGCTCCCGAAATCCTTAGAAAGATCTACCAGATTACACGCACTTGGTGTCGTAACCTCCAATACTTGTGAGGAATATCCGTCCGATTCCGACACACCGAACACTGCATCTTTCAAACTTTTCAACTCTGCTGAACTCCCAGAATCCAGTAAAGAAGTCTGGCTGTCAGCATTTCTTTGTCTTGTTTTATTCTTGATCTTCCTGTCATGTTTCACTTCGTATACTGCTGCTTTGTGGGATATGATTCCGGTTTCTCCCGAGCAATTGCTATTCTGTGGAATGTCTTCAGGTGCAGTAGTTTCCGTTTCAGTCATTCTCTGATACAGAGGCTGGTGACAGCCTTGTAATGGAGCTAGTCTTGGTGGTGGTCGGGGTAGTCTCAGTTCCTCACCTCCATTTCTTAAAATTCCAGTGTAATTTGAACCTTTAGCTTGTTTTTTATGTTTCTTTTTCTTTTTGCTTGGTGTTGCTGGTACAATACCAGAAGTGTCCACACTTCCATCACCATGTAAATCTGAAATTTCATTGTTATTCACATTGGCATTCAAAGCACAACCAGTAGCAGCACCATCTTTTCCACATGCATCTGAAATATTTCTGTTGGACATAATCTCAGTATCTACACTCTGACCAATCCTTTGGTTGGTCTGACCTTGACCAGTGGTAGTTTGACCATCTCTCTGGTCATTTTGTCCTTGACCAGTCGAGCTATTGCACCTTTCTATATCATCTCTATCCCCCTTATATGCACGGTTTTCACATCCTTCATTTTGAGCAAATATTTCTGGTTCTTGAACCTGATTGTCATCGTTACTTGAGTTATAATTAGTACTATCTGAGTTATATTTAGAAACAGCTGCTGTTTTTGGTGATGTTGGAATGAATGAATGATTTGATATGATTTTCTCATCCGCAGGACAAGAATCACTCCTACCATACGTCAAAGTGGGACTCGGGTGAGGACCGGCACTCTTATTCATACTACTGATGTCCAGTCCCGAATCCGCTGCCGAAGTGACCGTTACAGAGGTGGGTTGGTCAGGGGAGTGACCTTTAGTTCTGACTTCAGGCTGGGAGCTAGATCTGTGATGCAAGGCAGGTGAGGTTTGATTTCTCAGATTTTTAGTGGATACTGGATGTGACACAGAAAATGGATCCAGCTCATTACTAGAGTCATAATCACTTGTGTCTTCTCCGAATTGCTGTAACTTTCCCTGCGATCCAAACACATCACATTTCTTTCCAACAGTTCCTTGGTCATCAACAATGACTTCAGACTCTGACGTCTGAATATGTACACCTTTGGCTGTGGCAAATAACACAGGAACTTGAAATCCAGAATTGTGAATAAATGCCTCTTTCATTTTTTCTTCTTTTATTTTCTTTTCTCTCGATTCCAATTTTTCTATCTTATCTTGACTATCAAGACTCAATCTGTTATGTTCATTGGCAACATCATTTACTGAATTCTTTTTCTTGCAAAATAACACGTCTTTAAAATTTAACCAAAATTCTTTTTTATAACAAAGTGAAAAGAGTGGAAGGATGAAAACATTACAATATTTTAACCAGAGGAGCAAAAAATAAACAATTGAGGAATGAGACATTTTCAAACCGGAATCTAAATTCATGTCACTATATCTGTACAAATAAATAAAGAAGGCTACGAGAAAGGGTGAGACCAAGAACACCCAGCACATTAAAATTATGCCAGAAAATTTTGCTCCGGCGAATTCCTTATAAAAATTGGGTTCATCTACATCATTAGAATACTGATGTCGAGTCATTTGTGCCTGGACTGAAGATTTTTCTGCAAAGGCATTTTTCATTGTTATTATAAATAAAATTATGGTCAGAACGATGGGAACTACAAGACAACATATGGACACAGTTCCGATGTAAACGGCTGATGATTCTACCGACACGAGGCAGGAGTTGATGTCAGAGTAGACACTGACAGGCACAAGACCGGTGGCAAGCGGGAGGCTGAATGCTGCAGAATGCACCCAGGTGTAAGTGACCATGACGGCAACACGTTTGGGTCGCTGTATGACATCAATTTTGTCTGTGTTCTTCATTGCAGCCATTCTTTCCACAACCATGAATGTTATGCCCAGAATGGATTCCATCCATACAACGCTGATGAAAAAAGCGTTTATTTTGCAAACGGTACTGATTCCCTTCAAGGTGTCTATCGACATAACAGTTGTCAAGTTGAAAGTCATGTTTAAGAGACATTCTAAAATGTTGACAATTGCAAGATTTATAGAAAGTAAATGGAAAGCGGAGCTCCTTAGTTTTTTCGAAGATAGTATGCTGACAATGATCAAACCGTTACCAATAGTCCCAGCCAAAATGAACAGAACAAGGAATGTTCCGGTGGAAGCAGCGTACTGAATATCAGAGGAGTTCGAGGATGACTTTTCAGACAAGTTAGAAGATGCCATAGCGTTAATTTCTGACAATCGATTCCATTAGCAGAAGTGGTGATCCGCAAAATGCCTAATGACTTGGACTTCAGTACGGTACAGAGAATCGATCGTCTGCCATCCTCGAGCTCCTCTTCTCCGAATATACCTGCATGTTTCCTGATTTCAGTACAAAACGAAATCCATTTATATTCCACTTGTAAAACACATGACGATCCTTCTGGTGTCAGAGTATATTCTCCGAGCTCAGTACATTGATAAACGCTTAGGCTGGAGACATGTCAAATCGTGTGTTTACATGGCTAACGAATAGCTTTACACCTGAGCGCACCTTGACATTTACCTGTCACAAAAACCGGAAATTGTGTACTTACCGCCATCTACCGACAAGATAAGAGCACGACATGTAAGAACGGTAATCACCACAAAACTTAATTTCGAGGATTAAATTTTTGACGCTAAAACCTATATTAGTAATAATGGCTAAGCTGAATCGTTGCGGACCTACTATGAGATCGAGAGGGAGGTAGGTAGTCCGAATTATTCTGTCGGACTAGGAGGTAGGGAGGTGATCATGAAATAGGGGTGAAGTGGGGGTACGGCTGCTGTGAATTGACTAGAGACAACATGCAGGTAAAAGCTATATGTTATATATATGTTTACAAGAAAATAAGAAATATTTCATTACATGTAGACTTTCAATTAAAATTTTATGATTCTTTTGTATTACCAATACTTCTCTATTCAGTAGAAGTATTGGGTTTTGAAAATGTAAGCGCAATTGAAAAACTACATTTACAATTCTGCAAGCGTATATTGGGAATTTAAAAGAAGCACGTCACAGGGGCGTTTCTAGGATATTTGAAAGAGGGCGTAGAATCAAATCTTTCGCCGAGCGGAGCGAGGCGAAACATTTTTTGGACCTTTTTTACACAGGGGCATGGATCGCTTTACGTGTAATGTTAAAAAAGGGTCTCCTATAAACCTTTTTTTAATATTACAAGTAAAGCGATCCATGCCCCTGTGCTTTTTTTTATGCTAAAAAAACATAAAATAATTGTGAAATGCACTAATGTAACGGTTCCTGACTTGGAGCATGTATATTTTATAGTTAAAGTGTCAGGGTTTGACATTTTTATGCCGAATTCTCTCCATTAATTGTCTATGGTATATTACAGTGATTGGATGGATCTTAACAGCAGTAGACCAATAACGAGAAATTCCAAATTTTAGGGTATAAGGCGTTACTTAACATTTCAATAGTCCTAGGCCAGGATTTTATGAACGGGAGGCGTAATTACGGTTGCCCTGGTAGATGGTCCATGGGGAAGCTCAGAAGCCCCTGGATTTCAACAATTTAGCATCAAATTATGAAGTAGCCAGATTGATAAATATCTCTCAATTTTAGATTAAGTTCTGGTTTCGTTGAACGACATACATGATACAAGACAAACAAACACTGTAGTATAAAGTTCTTTCGTTCTAAATATTGTAGGCTTTAATGTGGAAACATGATTGAATATGATTTTTTTTTTTTAGAAAAACTTAGTAATTAGTTTATCATGGTAGCCTTTATGCCTTTGTTATCCGCCATGTATATATGCATATGATACATACTGACCTCTTGTTACATACTTTATATGTCTGAGAGAAATAAAAATCTGAAATCTGAACAAATATTGATCTGTGGTATCTGTTAACCGAGGAATCTGTGGTATCTGTAACGGAGTAATCTGTAGTATTTAGATCTGTTAACGGAGGAATGTTGTGGTTTCTGTTAACGGAGATATCTGTGGTATCTGTTAACGGAGGAATCTGTAGTATTAAGATCTGTTAACGGAGGAATTTTGTGGTTTCTCTTAACGGAGATATCTGTGGTATCTGTTAACGGAGGAATCTGTGGTATATGTTAACAGGATAATCTGTGATGTCTGTTAACGGAGGAATCTGTGGTATCTGTTAACAGGTGAGTCTGTGATATCTGTTAACGGAGGAATCAGTGATATCTGTTAACGGAGGAATCTGTGATATCTGTTAACCAACATCCTCGGTATCCAGGGGTTACGCTCACTTTCGCTCTCTACACCCCTGGAATATGTCATAGCAAATTTGAAGGCTCGGTGTGCGCCACCTTGTTGAGGAGACACGAATAATAATATTCCTGAGGAGATTCGCTTTAATCCTTCGTTGCCCAACTTCAAAAGCTATCTCGACCAAAACTCTAGGGGACGCCCCCCTGAATATTATTATGTAGGATCGAGACAATATCAAATAAACCATACTAGACTACGTCTCGGATTCAGTTCTTTAAAACGCCATCTTTTTGAAAGAAATCTTGTTGACAATCCCTTATGTTCATATGGACATTTTGTAGAAGACAGTTCCCAGTATTTGTTATCTTAGCGCTAATCACATTGAATCACGCCAAAGATACTCGACTCCTTTGCCTTACCAATTAAGTGTTGATTTATAACTGTTTGGTGATATATTAAAACGTATGATCAAAATGTAAACATTTTATAGCTACTTAAATTTTTATCAAATCAACCAGAAGATTTACAAGCAATTAGAATTTAACTACATTAAGTTATCATGTAAACTTAACTACCCATCCAATCGGGTTAAACTCCATCAGTTACTTTCTTTATCCCTTATATCATGTTCTATCTTTCTTTCCTAACAGTTTCTTATGTACATAATTAGGCTATCACTGCAAAGTTATACATGTATTATCAGCTATTAAGCTTGTTATAAACGACCAGAAGGACTATGTATAAGTACAATAGTACTTGTTTCCCAATCATCAGAATTAAATGTCTATGTAATTGTACGTTTTTATTGATATGAATAAAATATGGTTTAAACTAAAACAATCATTCGAAAATAATCTTAAAGAATTAGACGGAATGCAAGTCCAACTTCACTTAATACCAACGGAGTAGTCTCCCTTTTACTAAACCACACGTATACACAACAGACGTATCCGGTTTGTTGTTGAATATATAGTACGACGCACGAGTAAAACCACATTAACGTTTTCACTTCCATAGAAACATATTCAGGGGAAAGTCGTGACGAAATGAAATACATTGTAAAAAGTCTGCTTGAGAACAGGCTGAACACTATTCGCTGAATTTGAACATTTTACAAAAGTAAGGCGCGTTTATATTTTTAAGAAACCATATTCTTATTGCAAGGTGATTCAAACTTGTCAGAAAAAGGTTTGCATCCATTCCTTTGCACTTTCGCGGACCCAGGGTATTCCGTAATGCGAAAGTTAACTGGATATTTTCCGTCGGTTACTCCTGCTTCATTTTTTTTATGGAAGTTAAAAAAACTGAAATATTAATACATGTACTTATACGATCTTTAGCCTTTGCATCAGATGGACAGTTAACTTATGGATGTAGTGTATCTTTATACATATATACATCGAAATATTATAAAATATATCATACAAACTTTATTTATTTCTACATTATCAAATAAGTTTCCCCTCCAACTTATATTGATACTTATTTTTGACTCTGACTGAAGCGCGCAAAGGGTCTAAATCTTAACGTGAGCGAGCCTGAGTATCAAGAGAAAAATCGTGGTCGGGCTTGTGACGGGGATCGAACCCAAGCCATCTTGGTGAAGACGACCACACTATCCACTGCGCCACCCGACCGCCCAATTTTGACTTACACGAAAAAAATGTGTCTTTGATGCAAAACCTATATTGTGAACACCGACCATCTATGATACAAATGCTACATAAATGTCGGTCATAAAAAGCTCATTAGAGCTTGTGGTTAATCGTTATTCCTCGACTTGCCGACTTTAAATAAAGCTTATCGTATCTTAATTATAAATCAGTAAATATCAGAGATTAGCCAAAGTTCCGCAAGTGTGGATGAAATATAGGACGCAATCAACGTTATATCCAAAAGGTCGTTACTGATTACTAGAACTAGGAGCTTGTCTTGCATGACCTGAAAACACGAGCTATGTAATATAGGGGATTACAAGTCATTTGGTAATTTGTTCGAATTGACAGATTATCATCAACAAATAGTAACAATCGTGCCCTGTTGTTTCGTTGTGAAAATCTATAAAATGCTTTATTTACTTCAGGATCCGTTGCCTCTGCAGGACAAACGACTGTAGAATTCCAAAATAGTTTTTATACAGTAACCTCCCTTTAGTAACGTTAAACTGGGCTGAACCAGATTCCATCCAAAGAACGAATTCTGATTGAAGATAAAAGGTGCGAATTCCGGAGTGGTCCCTTGCATTTTAATTTTCAGAACTTTTTTTTAGTTTTTTTTTTTACTGTTTTAGCTTTCTATTTTTTTTAGTCACAAAGATTCTATTTTTATTTTTAATTGATTTAACCTATTGCCATACCCGAAAAAAATTATAGCTTTTTTTGCAGTTTTACAGGGTTCCTTAGACTTATCACTGTTTTTTTATTTCTGCTTTGTCAATTGTAATGTCAAAATGACGTTGTAATACTATTTGAATATATGTTATTTTTAAATAAGTAGTAATTTTAAAAGTAGTAATGTAATTCAACACGTCCTGTCCGAGCATCGCTTTATTTACGGAATGGCTATTGACACTCGGCATTCCGTCCGACTGACGAAGGCCAGGTGGTAGGTTTGTACATTGAATACAACCACCAGTGTAACCACACCCACTACACCAGTGTAGCTACACCCACTATACCAGTGTAACCACACCCACTACACCAGTGTAGCCACACCCACTATACCAGTGTGACCACACCCACTACACCAGTATAACCCCACCCATTACACCAGTATAACCACACCCACTACACTAATGTAACCACACCCACTACACTAATGTAACCACACCCACTACACCAGTACAACCACACCCACTACACCAGTACAACCACACCCACTACACCAGTGTAACCACACCCACTACACCAGTATAACCCAACCCACTACACCAGTGTAACCACACCCACTACACCAGTGTAACCAAACCCACTACACCAGTGTCACCACACCCACTACACCAGTGTCACCACACCCACTACACCAGTGTAACCAAACCCACTACACCAGTGTAACCACACCCACTACACCAGTGTAACCACACCCACTACACCAGTGTAACCAAACCCACTACACCAGTGTAACCACACCCACTACACCAGTGTAACCACACCCACTACACCAGTGTAACCAAACCCACTACACCAGTGTAACCACACCCACTACACCAGTGTAACCACACCCACTACACCAGTGTAACCAAACCCACTACACCAGTGTAACCACACCCACTACACCAGTGTAACCACACCCACTACACCAGTGTAACCAAACCCACTACACCAGTGTAACCACACCCACTACACCAGTGTAACCACACCCACTACACCAGTGTAACCAAACCCACTACACCAGTGTAACCACACCCACTACACCAGTGTAACCAAACCCACTACACCAGTGTAACCACACCCACTACACCAGTGTAACCAAACCCACTACACCAGTGTAACCACACCCACTACACCAGTGTAACCACACCCACTACACCAGTGTAACCAAACCCACTACACCAGTGTAACCACACCCACTACACCAGTGTCACCACACCCACTACACCAGTGTAACCAAACCCACTACACCAGTGTAACCACACCCACTACACCAGTGTAACCACACCCACTACACCAGTGGGTGCAGATGCAAGGAGAGGGCTTACATTGTATATAGGCTATGCCTGTTGTCCAATTCCTTTTGTACATAAGATCAGTACAATAAACTATTCTGAAATGAAAAAAACCCTATTATAATCCGTTTGCACTAGTGGTAGACGTTGTTCACACTGAAAATATTGATTTGCAGTATCGACCTCGGAGACCTGAAATTTTGATACAGCTATATTTGGACCTAAACTACGGTTTTCAGAGTAATGTTACACGTTTTAGGGGTTGAGATCAACTTTCGGTATATATATGTAGGTGTAAAAGTAATTAGGTCTCTGTGGTTTCGCCAATATGTGATCTTTCCCTCGATGAGCCACAGGTCCACTTGAAAAAAATTCAACTGGACCTTCCAGGGGAGATTCGTTTTTTCGAACCTTTGGTACGAAGGAAAATGATGTATTCTTTTTAATTCATGTACATTTGTAATTCAGAAAATAGCAAGCAAGAAAGTGTTAAGTCTCTGAGCTGGAGGTTTGGCAAGCCAGAGTATACATTTCTCTTAACATTGTGAATGTGCCCAAAGTGCAGTGAGTGTACAGTGTATAATATAAAGGTATGTAGGGTGAACGTCCAACATATACACTCCAGCTTTATAGGGGCGAACTTTTACAGGTAATAGGTGTACAGGTGTTATATCAGATCTGTAAGATAGCGAAACAGGCCAAGCTATTATCAAAAGATTTGTTGGCTTGACATGTGGTTAGTTAAAGTGTGCAATATAGATTTTCTTTCTAGATGTCCAGAATTATTTAGATATCTCGTTCATTCTAAAAAGATAAAAACTGATATTGCCTCTACCAAAATCAATGATTTTATTTCACTCAAACGTGATCGAAAAAATCTAAGAAATATTGCATCAATTTCTTTTAAGGTTGATAATGCGTTAACCTAACTGGTTAAAGGTAAACATTTTTTTTATCTTTTGCATTTATAAATGTATAATTAAGTACCTTTCGATTACGAATCAATACATGTCTATCAAAACTATCCTTATCTATAAAATTGATGATTCTTCAATTGTGACATTATTTACATAAAATGCTTTGATGATAACACGAAAAGGCAGGTAGTGGAAAAGAACATCAAACACATCATTAAAAAGAACTCGCCAGACAAACCATACAGCGTCTACACATTAACACAAATCACACACCATCTACACAGCAAGACATTCCACACAGCGTCTACACAGCAAGACATTCCACACAGCGTCTACACAGCAAGACAAACCACACACCATCTACACATTAACACAAATCACACACCATCTACACAGCAAGACATTCCACACAGCGTCTACACAGCAAGACAAACCACACAGCGTCTACACAGCAAGACATTCCACACAGCGTCTACACAGCAAGACATTCCACACAGCATCTACACAGCAAGACAAACCACACAGCGTCTACACATTAACACAAATCACACACCATCTACACAGCAAGACATTCCACACAGCATCTACACAGCAAGACAAACCACACAACGTCTACGCATTAACACAACTCACACACCATCTACACAGCAAGACATTCCCACAGCGTCTACACATCAAGACAATCCACACAGCGTCTACACAGCAAGCCATTCCACACAGCATCTACACAGCAAGACAAACCATACACCATCTACACAGAAAGACATTCACACAGCGTCTACACATCAAGACAATCCACACAGCGTCTACACATCAAGACATTCCACACAGCGTCTACACAGCAAGACAAACCATACACCATCTACACAGCAAGACATTCACACAGCGTCTACACATCAAGACATTCCACACAGCGTCTACACAGCAAGACATTCCACACACCATCTACACAGCAAGACATTCCACACAGCGTCTACACAGCAAGACAAACCACACACCATCTACACAGCAAGACATTCCACACAGCGTCTACACAGCAAGACAAACCACACAGCGTCTACACAGCAAGACATTCCACACAGCGTCTACACAGCAAGACATTCCACACAGCGTCTACACAGCAAGACATTCCACACAGCGTCTACACAGCAAGACATTCCACACAGCGTCTACACAGCAAGACATTCCACACAGCGTCTACACAGCAAGACATTCCACACAGCGTCTACACAGCAAGACATTCCACACAGCGTCTACACAGCAAGACATTCCACACAGCGTCTACACAGCAAGACATTCCACACAGCGTCTACACAGCAAGACATTCCACACAGCGTCTACACAGCAAGACATTCCACACAGCGTCTACACAGCAAGACATTCCACACAGCGTCTACACAGCAAGACATTCCACACAGCGTCTACACAGCAAGACATTCCACACAGCGTCTACACAGCAAGACATTCCACACAGCGTCTACACAGCAAGACATTCCACACAGCGTCTACACAGCAAGACATTCCACACAGCGTCTACACAGCAAGACATTCCACACAGCGTCTACACAGCAAGACATTCCACACAGCGTCTACACAGCAAGACATTCCACACAGCGTCTACACAGCAAGACATTCCACACAGCGTCTACACAGCAAGACATTCCACACAGCGTCTACACAGCAAGACATTCCACACAGCGTCTACACAGCAAGACATTCCACACAGCGTCTACACAGCAAGACATTCCACACAGCGTCTACACAGCAAGACATTCCACACAGCGTCTACACAGCAAGACATTCCACACAGCGTCTACACAGCAAGACATTCCACACAGCGTCTACACAGCAAGACATTCCACACAGCGTCTACACAGCAAGACATTCCACACAGCGTCTACACAGCAAGACATTCCACACAGCGTCTACACAGCAAGACATTCCACACAGCGTCTACACAGCAAGACATTCCACACAGCGTCTACACAGCAAGACATTCCACACAGCGTCTACACAGCAAGACATTCCACACAGCGTCTACACAGCAAGACATTCCACACAGCGTCTACACAGCAAGACATTCCACACAGCGTCTACACAGCAAGACATTCCACACAGCGTCTACACAGCAAGACATTCCACACAGCGTCTACACAGCAAGACATTCCACACAGCGTCTACACAGCAAGACATTCCACACAGCGTCTACACAGCAAGACATTCCACACAGCGTCTACACAGCAAGACATTCCACACAGCGTCTACACAGCAAGACATTCCACACAGCGTCTACACAGCAAGACATTCCACACAGCGTCTACACAGCAAGACATTCCACACAGCGTCTACACAGCAAGACATTCCACACAGCGTCTACACAGCAAGACATTCCACACAGCGTCTACACAGCAAGACATTCCACACAGCGTCTACACAGCAAGACATTCCACACAGCGTCTACACAGCAAGACATTCCACACAGCGTCTACACAGCAAGACATTCCACACAGCGTCTACACAGCAAGACATTCCACACAGCGTCTACACAGCAAGACATTCCACACAGCGTCTACACAGCAAGACATTCCACACAGCGTCTACACAGCAAGACATTCCACACAGCGTCTACACAGCAAGACATTCCACACAGCGTCTACACAGCAAGACATTCCACACAGCGTCTACACAGCAAGACATTCCACACAGCGTCTACACAGCAAGACATTCCACACAGCGTCTACACAGCAAGACATTCCACACAGCGTCTACACAGCAAGACATTCCACACAGCGTCTACACAGCAAGACATTCCACACAGCGTCTACACAGCAAGACATTCCACACAGCGTCTACACAGCAAGACATTCCACACAGCGTCTACACAGCAAGACATTCCACACAGCGTCTACACAGCAAGACATTCCACACAGCGTCTACACAGCAAGACATTCCACACAGCGTCTACACAGCAAGACATTCCACACAGCGTCTACACAGCAAGACATTCCACACAGCGTCTACACAGCAAGACATTCCACACAGCGTCTACACAGCAAGACATTCCACACAGCGTCTACACAGCAAGACATTCCACACAGCGTCTACACAGCAAGACATTCCACACAGCGTCTACACAGCAAGACATTCCACACAGCGTCTACACAGCAAGACATTCCACACAGCGTCTACACAGCAAGACATTCCACACAGCGTCTACACAGCAAGACATTCCACACAGCGTCTACACAGCAAGACATATCACACAGCGTCTACACAGCAAGACAATCCACACAGCGTCTACACAGCAAGACATTCCACACAGCGTCTACACAGCAAGACATTCCACACAGCATCTACACAGCAAGACAAACCACACAGCGTCTACACATTAACACAAATCACACACCATCTACACAGCAAGACATTCCACACAGCATCTACACAGCAAGACAAACCACACAGCGTCTACACATTAACACAACTCACACACCATCTACACAGCAAGACTTTCCACACAGCGTCTACACAGTAAGACATACCACACAGCGTCTACACAGCGTCTACACAGCAAGACATTCCACACAGGGTCTACACAGCAAGAAATTCCACACAGCGTCCACACAGCAAGACATTCCCCACAGCGTCTACACATTAACACAACCCACACACCATCTACCACACAGCGTCTACTCAGCAAGACTTTCCACACAGCGTCTAAACAGCGTCTACACATTAACACAACTCCCACACCATCTACAAAGCAAGACATACCACACACCATCTGCACAGCAATACATACCACACAGCAAGACAAACCCCACACCATCTACGCAGCAAGACATTCCAAACAGCTGCTACACAGCAAGACATACCACACCTACACAGCAAGACATTCCACACAGCGTCTACACAGCAAGACATTCCACACAGCATCTACAAAGCAAGACATTCCACACAGCGTCTTCACAGCAAGACAAACCACACACCATCTACACAGCAAGACATTCCACACAGCGTCTACACAGCAAGACATTCCACACAGGGTCTACACAGCAAGACATTCCACACAGCGTCTACACAGCAAGACAAACCACACAGCATCTACACAGCAAGACATTCCACACAGCGTTACACAGCAAGACATTCCACACAGCGTCTACACAGCAAGACAACTCACACAGCGTCTACACAGCAAGACATTCCACACAGCGTCTACACAGCAAGACATTCCACACAGCATCTACACAGCAAGACAAACCACACAGCGTCTACACATTAACACAAATCACACACCATCTACACAGCAAGACATTCCACACAGCATCTACACAGCAAGACAAACCACACAGCGTCTACACAGCAAGACATTCCACACAGCGTCTACACAGCAAGACATTCCACACAGCGTCTACAGAGCAATAAAAACCACACAGCATCTACACAGCAATATATACCACACATCATCTACACAGCAAGACATACCACACACCATCCACACAGCAAGACATACCACACATTATCTATACAGCAAGACATACCACACACCATCTACACAGCAAGACAAACCACAAACCATCTACACAGCAAGACATACCACACAGCATCTACACAGCAAGACAAACCACACACCTTCTACACAGCAAGATATACCACACACCACCTACACAGCAAGACAAACCACACACCATCTACACAGCAAGACAAACCACACAGCGTCTACACAGCAAGACATACCATACAGCATCTACACAGCAAGACAAACTACAAACCATCTACACAGCAAAACAAACAACACACCATCTACACAGCAAAACAAACCACACACCATCTACACAGCAATACATACCATACAGCATATACACAGCAAGACAAACCACACACCATCTACACAGCAAGACAAACCACACACCATCTACACAACAAGACAAACCACACACAATCTACACAGCAAGACAAACCACACACCATCTACACAGCAAGACAAACCACACACCACCTACACAGCAAGACAAACCACACACCATCTACAAAGCCAGAAAAACCACACACCATCTACACAGCAAGACAAACCATACACCATCTACACAGCAATACATACCATACACCATCTACACAGCAAGACAAACCACACACCATCTACACAGCAAGACAAACCACACACCATCTACACAGCAAGACAAACCACACACCATCTACACAACAAGACAAACCACACACAATCTACACAGCAATACAAACCATACACCATCTACACAGCAATACATACCATACACCATCTACACAGCAAGACAAACCACACACCATCTACACAGCAAGACAAACCACACACCATCTACACAACAAGACAAACCACACACAATCTACACAGCAATACAAACCATACACCATCTACACAGCAATACATACCATACACCATCTACACAGCAAGACAAACCACACACCATCTACACAGCAAGACAAACCACACACCATCTACACAACAAGACAAACCACACACAATCTACACAGCAATACAAACCATACACCATCTACACAGCAATACATACCATACACCATCTACACAGCAAGACAAACCACACACCATCTACACAGCAAGACAAACCACACACCATCTACACAACAAGACAAACCACACACAATCTACACAGCAATACAAACCATACACCATCTACACAGCAATACATACCATACACCATCTACACAGCAAGACAAACCACACACCATCTACACAGCAAGACAAACCACACACCATCTACACAACAAGACAAACCACACACAATCTACACAGCAATACAAACCATACACCATCTACACAGCAATACATACCATACACCATCTACACAGCAAGACAAACCACACACCATCTACACAGCAAGACAAACCACACACCATCTACACAACAAGACAAACCACACACAATCTACACAGCAATACAAACCATACACCATCTACACAGCAATACATACCATACACCATCTACACAGCAAGACAAACCACACACCATCTACACAGCAAGACAAACCACACACCATCTACACAACAAGACAAACCACACACAATCTACACAGCAATACAAACCATACACCATCTACACAGCAATACATACCATACACCATCTACACAGCAAGACAAACCACACACCATCTACACAGCAAGACAAACCACACACCATCTACACAACAAGACAAACCACACACAATCTACACAGCAATACAAACCATACACCATCTACACAGCAATACATACCATACACCATCTACACAGCAAGACAAACCACACACCATCTACACAGCAAGACAAACCACACACCATCTACACAACAAGACAAACCACACACAATCTACACAGCAATACAAACCATACACCATCTACACAGCAATACATACCATACACCATCTACACAGCAAGACAAACCACACACCATCTACACAGCAAGACAAACCACACACCATCTACACAACAAGACAAACCACACACAATCTACACAGCAATACAAACCATACACCATCTACACAGCAATACATACCATACACCATCTACACAGCAAGACAAACCACACACCATCTACACAGCAAGACAAACCACACACCATCTACACAACAAGACAAACCACACACAATCTACACAGCAATACAAACCATACACCATCTACACAGCAATACATACCATACACCATCTACACAGCAAGACAAACCACACACCATCTACACAGCAAGACAAACCACACACCATCTACACAACAAGACAAACCACACACAATCTACACAGCAATACAAACCATACACCATCTACACAGCAATACATACCATACACCATCTACACAGCAAGACAAACCACACACCATCTACACAGCAAGACAAACCACACACCATCTACACAACAAGACAAACCACACACAATCTACACAGCAAGACAAACCACACACCATCTACACAGCAAGACAAACCACACACCACCTACACAGCAAGACAAACCACACACCATCTACAAAGCCAGAAAAACCACACACCATCTACACAGCAAGACATACCACACACCATCTACACAGCAATACATACCACACAGCGTCTACACAGCAAAACATACCAAACACCATCTACACAGCAAAACATAGCACACACCATCTACACAGCAAAACAAACAACACACCATCTACACAGCAAAACAAACCACACACCATCTACACACCAAAACAAACCACACACCATCTACACAGCAATACATACCACACAGCGTCTACACAGCAAGACAAACCACACACCATCTACACAGCAAGACAAACCACACACCATCTACACAGCAAGACACACCACACACCACCTACACAGCAAGAAAAACCACACACCATCTACACAGCAAGACATACCACACACCATCTACACAACAATACATACCACACAGCGTCTACACAGCAAAACATACCAAACACCATCTAAACAGCAAAACAAACCACACAGCATCTACACAGCAAAACAAACAACACACCATCTACACAGCAAAACATACCACACAGCGTCTACACAGCAAAACAAACCACACACCATCTACACAGCAAAACATACCACACAGCATCTACACAGCAAAACATACCACACTACATCTACACAGCAAGGCAAACCACACTACATCTACACAGCAATACAAACCACACAGCGTCTACACAGCAAGACAAACCACACAACATCTACACAGCAAGACAAACCATACTACATCTACACAGCAAGACAAACCACACTACATCTACACAGCAATACAAACCACACAGCGTCTACTCACTAAGACAAATCACACACCATCTATACAGCAAGACAAAACATACAGCGTCTACACAGCAAGGCAAATCACACATCATTTACACATTAAGACAACCCGAACACCATCTACACGGCAAGTCAAATCATACAGCATCTACACAGCAAGACAAATCACACAGCATCTACACAGCAAGACAAATCACACAGCATCTACACAGCAAGGCAAATCACACATCATTTACACATTAAGACAACCCGAACACCATCTACACAGCAAGTCAAATCATACAGCATCTACACAGCAAGACAAACCACACAACGTCTAGACAGCAAGACAAACCACACAACATCAACACAACAATACAAACCACACAGCGTTTACACAGCAAAACAAATCACACAGCATCGACACAGCAAGACAAACCACACACCATCTACGCAGCAAGACAAATCACACAGCGTCTACACACTAAGACAAACCACACACCATCTTCGCAGCAAGACAAACCACACACCATCTACACAGGAAGACAAACCACACAGCGTCTACACACTAAGACAAACCACACACCATCTACACAGCAAGACAAATCACACAGCGTCTACACATCAAGACAAATCACACATCATCTACACAGCAATACATACCACACAGCATCTACACAGCAAGTCAAATCACGTCTAGACAGCAAGACAAACCCCACAACGTCAACACAACAAGGCAAACCACACAGTGTCATTACAGCAAGACAATCATACAGTGTTAAAACAGCGAGACAAACCACACAGCGTCAACACAGAAAGACAAACCGCAAAACATAAACACAAAAAGACAAACCACACAGCGTCACTACAGCAAGCCAAACACCACTGTGTCAACACAGCAAGACAAACCACACAGCGTCATTACAGCAAAACAAACCACACAGTGTCAACACAGCAAGACAAACCACACAGCGTCATTACAGCAAGACAAACAACACTGTGTCAACACAGCAAGACAAACCACACAGCGTCAACACTGATAGACAACCAACACAGTGTCAACACAGCAAGACCAACCACACAGCGTCATTACAGCAAAACAAACGACACAGTGTCAACACAGCAAGACACACCACACAGCGTCATTACAGCAAAACAAACGACACAGTGTCAACACAGCAAGACACACCACACAGCGTCATTACAGCAAGGCGATCACACGGCGTCAACACAGCAAGACAAATCACCCAGTGTCAACACACCAAGACAAACCACACAGCGGCATTACAGCAAGACAAACAACACCGTGTCAACACAGCAAGGCAAATCACACAGTGTCACCACAGCAAGACAAACCACATAGCGTCATTACAACTAGAAAAATAACACAGTGTCAACACTTCAAGACAAACCACACAGCTTCATTACAGCAAGACTGACCACACAGCGTCATTACAGCAAAACAAACGACACAGTGTCAACACAGCAAGACCAACCACACAGCGTCATTACAGCAAAACAAACGACACAGTGTCAACACAGCAAGACATATCACACAGTGTCAACACAACAAGACAAACCACACAGCTACATTACAGCAAGACAAATCACACAGCATCTACACAGCAAGGCAAACCACACGACATCTACACAGCAATACAAACCACACAGCGTCTACACAGCAAGACAAACGACACTACATCTACACAGCAATACAAACCACACAGCGTCTACACAGCAAAACAAACAACACACCATTTACACAGCAAAACAAACAACACACCATTTACACAGCAAAACAAACAACACACCATTTACACAGCAAAACAAACAACACACCATTTACACAGCAAAACAAACAACACACCATTTACACAGCAAAACAAACAACACACCATCTACACAGCAAAACAGACCACACAGCATCTACACAGCAAGACAAACCACACAGCGTTATTACAGCAACACAAACCAAACAGTGTTATTTCAGCAAGACATACCACACACCATCTACACAGCAAAACATACCACACTACATCTACACAGCAATACAAACCACACAGCGTCTACACAGCAAAACAAACAACACACCATTTACACAGCAAAACAAACAACACACCATCTACACAGCAAAACATACCACACAGCATCTACACAGCAAAACATACCACACTACATCTACACAGCAAGGCAAACCACACGACATCTACACAGCAATACAAACCACACAGCGTCTACACAGCAAGACAAATCACACAGCGTCTACACAGCAAGACAAACCACAAAGCGTCAACACTGATAGACCAACAACACAGTGTCAACACAGCAAGACATATCACACAGTGTCAACACAACAAGACAAACCACACAGCGTTATTACAGCAACACAAACCACACAGTGTTATTTCAGCAAGACAAACCACACATCGTCATTACAGCAAGACAAACAACACCGTGTCAACACAGCAAGACAAATCACACAGTGTCAACACAGCAAGACAAATCACACAGTGTCAACACACCAAGACAAACCACACAGCTTCATTACAGCAAGACAAATCACACAGTGTCAACACAGCAAGACAAACCACACAGCTTCATTACAGCAAGACTGACCACACAGCGTCATTACAGCAAGGCAATCACACGGTGTCAACACAGCAAGACAAACCACACATGGTCATTACAGCAAAACAACACAACACAACGTCATTACAGCAAGACAAACCACACAGCGTCATTTCAGCAAGAAAAAACACACAACGTTATTACAGCAACACAAACCACACAGTGTTATTACAGCAAGACAAACCACACATCGTCATTACAGCAAGACGAACAACACCGTGTCAACACAGCAAGACAAATCACACAGTGGCAACACAGCAAGACAAATCACACAGTGTCAACACAGCAAGACAACACACACAGTGTCGACACAACAACACAAACCACACAGCTTCCATACACCAAGACAAGTCAACACAGCAAGAAAAAACACAAAGCATCAACACAGACAGACAAACGACACAACGTCAACACAACGAAACAAACCACACAACGTCAACACAGACAGACAGACTACACAGCGTCCATACACCAAGACAAACCATATAGCGTGACCCGCCTTAAAACAAATCAGGGTTATCAATATTTAATGAAATGGTCAAGTATGCAGTTGTAAGGCTTTAGATCAGAACGTGTTAGGGAATTATTCGAGAGTCAGATGTGCTATGCTTAGCACTTGGAAAGTTATCTCTGAAGACGTCAAAAACTATCTCTATAGATATGTAATTCTTCTCTGTGTACGTTGTTTATTTACGTTATCTTTTTTGACGTAGTACTTTATATTTTTGACATCAAATTTTATCATTATTGTCAAATGTTATTTTTTTGACGTCGAACGTAAGCTTTGTTGACGTTATACGCTATTTATGTTGACGTTTTACGTTATCTTTTTCGACGTCGTACGTTATCTTTGTCGACGTCGTACGTTATCTTTGTTGACGTTGTACGCTACTTATGTTGACGTTTTACGTTATCTTTGTCGACGTCAAACGTTATCTTTGTTGAGGTCGTACCCTATCTTTGTTGACGTCGTACGCTATTCATGGTGACGTCTTACTTTTTTTGTCGGCGTGACCTATCTTTGTTTACTTTGTATGCTATCTTTGTCGACATATCCGCCCAGCACGCGCCATGCATATTTATCTTTCGGCTCAACACTTTTCAGAAAAATCACACCTCAGACTGGAAGTGTACGCATCGCATACCCGTCTGTATTTGCTATTATGTGTGTTTTACTCACGGTCCATTGCCATCAAAAGGGTAGTTGGGACGTGAAGCAAAACAGCTTATGGTTTACAAATATATTCCAGTTAAACTTATCTCTGCAGTGTGTATCGGTATAATAAAACGGTTAAAGTATAGAATTGAGGGATATAGCAAGTTTTTGGTGTCCTTTGACCATGCCTATTTCCCTCGGCTTCGCCTCGGGAAAAAGACCTGGTCTCGGGACACCAGAAACTTGCTATATCCCCCTACCCCATACTTTAACTGTATATTGACGTCGTGCGTTATCTTTGTCGACATCATATCATAACCTTGTTTACTTCGTAGGTTATTTTTGTAGAGGTTGTCCGTTATCTCTAAAAACCTGGAGGTTTTTTAATTAGAAGGTGTGTGCAATGTTTTTCATAACATTTACAATTTGTATTTCCAATTTATTTAGGATTTATTGAGAGTTAAAAGCAAAATATGTTTTTTTTTTTTAAATACAGGAGACTCCTGATGCCAAGATTTCAAGATTTTTAAAATTTCAAGATTTTTATTTCACTCAGACACACATAATATGTGTAACAAGAGGTCATGTATATATAACATAGTTTGAGTGCATGACAGGCAAACATTCTATACCATAGCATAGTACATAAAAATATATATACGTGTAGTTACATACAAATAATTCAGTGTTCAACTTATAAAAATGTCACTAGCAAACAAAAGAAAAACTTAAAGAATAGAGACACTAAAGTACTTTTGTTAATTTTTGAACAAATAAGCTTACACTTTTTAACAATTTCATATTAAAGATTGTGAACATTCCTTTCATTTTATGTTGGTTTGGACTTGTATAAAAATAGGCCGGAATATGTTTTTCCCTTATTTTGACTAAAGTGTCGTTATTACAAGTATATAAGTAATGATACTCGTCCCCAATACCAGTATTACAAAGTGGGCATATTCTGTCCTGTCTTTGAATTCCCACCCATCTTCCTGTTTCTACTGGAAGCTTAATATTTGAAGTTCTAAATTTGCAGATAATTTTCCTATCTTTTGCGTTTAATCTGATCAAATAGTCTTCTAAACCAAAGCGATATTTAAATGTAGAGTATAATCGTCCTCTGGATGAGGTGTCAATTTTATTAAACCAGGATTGAATAAACTGATCGTGTAATTTATGTATAATTGCAGCTTTTAAATAAGTAATATCGGGCAGACAGGTTTTTTGATGGATCCAAACATAGCTTAGACCTACGCTATCCAGGATATGTTTAACATAGTTCAACCATTTAAACTCGATTTGTCCATTTTCATGTAATGAGTACATCAATTTGTACATTCGACTAGACAACTTATTTTCACTCGAGGTAAGTGTATACCAAAATTTAATCATTCTTAATTTGACATCAACCTCAATAGGGTATCTGCCCGTTTCTCCATATACCATAAAATTACAAGTATTTCTGCGTAGACCAAGAATTCGTTTACAGAATTGGAGGTGTATTTTTTCAAGTATACTAACATCCTCATGGCCCCATATTTCTGATGAGTATAGCAAAATTGGAGCAACTAGCGAGTCAAACAATTTGAATTGTAAATCAATGGGTAACGAAACATTTCTTATTTTCTTATATACGGCATATAGTGCTTTTTGGGCCTGTTCCGCTAATTGCTTTTTTGCCACTACAAACCTCCCATTATAGTAAAATAGAACACCTAAGTATGGAAAAGAATCTTGAATGTCTAGCTCATTATCCTGTAATAGAAATCGATATCTGTTAGTATTCTTTCGTTTAGAAAAGATGACAATTTTTGTCTTCTGTGTGTTTACCGTTAGTTTCCAATTCTCACAATAATCCTGAAATTTATTTAGCATTGATTGTAGACCATCTGCTGTCTCTGACATTAACACTGTATCGTCAGCATATAAAATAACAAAAAGCTTTACGTACATACCAATATGATCATGACAAAGTTCATCAATCTTTAGTAAACAATCGACATTTTTTTCCAATAAATAGTCTTCTAAATCATTTAAAAATATTGCAAATAAAAAAGGCGAGCAATTTTCACCTTGTTTTAGTCCGACATTTGAAGTGAACATTTCTGACATTTCATTCCCATTTCTCACACAAGATTTCGTATCAGAATACATGTTAATTAAAACTTTAAATATTTTACCAGTTATGTTACATTTGAGTAGTTTTTGCCACAAGCCTATTCGCCACACCGAATCGAAGGCTTTTCTAAAGTCAACGAATGCACAATATAGTTTTCTACCGGAGGATAAATATAACGTTGTCAAAACGTGTAAAATAAAAATGTTGTCTAGTGTTGAGTGACCTTTTCTGAAACCTGCTTGTGCGTTACTTATGAGTTCAATTTCATCAGATAGTTTGTATAATCTTGCATTTAAAATCGACATAAAAACTTTTCCCAAGCACGAGACCAACGTAATAGCCCTGTAATTATCCAACTTTTTGCGATAACCTTTGTTCTTATAGATTGGATTGATTATTCCTGTACTCCAACTTTCCGGTATTATACCAGTGTCCAATATTATATTAAACATATCAATATATACAGGTAACATTGTGTCAACCGTACTCTTTATGTATTCATTGACTATATTATCAATACCACAAGCTTTGTTATTATTCAAATGTTTTATAGCATGAACAATCTCATCAGCAGTAATTCTATCATTCAAAATATTATCATACAAACATTCATTTACTGGTGGAATTTCAAATTCCTCCTCTGTTTCATTATTAAGATTCATTTAAAATAGTCATGTAGTTCGTCTATTGTCAGATCAACTTTACGACGACCTTTAGGCTTATCAATTCTATTCAAAATATCCCAGAAGGCTTTTGGTTTAAATTTGGAAGCTTTCCTCATTTCATGTTCAATATTTTCTTGGAACTTTTTATAGCTACTATTAATGAGTTTTCTGTATTCTCTACCTTTTTTGTTCATTCTTTTCCGATTTCTTTGGCTTTTAAAGTTTTTGTAATCTCTCTTAGATTCATGAAATTCTTTTCTTTTCTTAACACATTCACGGGTAAACCAGGGTTTATCCTCTTTGGTGAATACTTTTTTCCCATTGTGCACTTTTTTTGTTCCAAAAACCTCTCTTGCTGAGTTCAAAAACAATTCAGCAATGTTATTTACTAAATCGTTTACATCGTCTCGCGATATAATCTCAATTGGAGACTCGTGTATATTTTTAATTTTTGAATTAATTTCGTGTAATTTGCCCCTCTCGTCCATATGTACTGTAGTTACGAAATCAGTTTGTTTTTCGTTTACCCATTTACCGATTCTCTCAGTAAGATGAACCGGTTCCTCGTTTTTGTATACGGATTCAGAATATTGAATGGTAAATTTTAGTCTACAGTGCACGTCTGAAATCAAAGGATCAAAGTCTAAAACTTCAAAGTGACATAAGAGAGGAAAAACATTGGACGATACAATCAAATAATCAACTACGCTCACATATTTACAAGTATTCTTACCAATGAGTCTATCATTGCCGACTCTACCGTTTGCAATGTATAAATTATTATTTTTACAAAAATCAAGCAGATTACGACCAAATGTATTTGGTCTTGCTAGGTCTTGACTCGTTCTTTGAAGCGGTACCCCAAAACGGGTTAACTCTTCGTAATCATATAAATACACATGCAAATCGTCATTTTCATGTATATTAAATGTTTCAATTAAATGTTCATCTGGAACGATATAATCGTCACAAGTATTAGTTCTGGCATTAAAATCTCCGATAAGTATAACTTTTTTGTCATTTTTAATTAAATTAATCATTTCGCCCTGAATCTCTAAAAATGCTTCATTAGAAGCATACCTGGACGTTTCGGGGGGTACATACACACAGCCCACTAATAGAGTGGATATGTTATTACTTGCACGTACCTCTACCCACTGGACGAACTCAGATGGAGTTTTGGAAATAGAAGTAATGATTTATACTTTTCTGTAAATATTGTAATTATTCCGCCAGATTTTTTTTTGTGTTAGGTCTGTTTTTAGCTACATAATCATAGCCGTTTGGCATTTTAAGAATGTCCAGATCGTCAGTTTTGGTTTCAGCTAATATAACGACGTCGTGAGACTTCACAATATCAGAAAATTCTGGTAACAGGATTTTAGACCTGACACCACAAATGTTAACAAACGTGAATTTTAAGTCCTGTACCTCCTGACCTCTTGTGACGTGATCCTAGTGGTGCTCATTGTTCCGTCCCGGGGGTAGGGCTCCGTTGTGCGGATTCCTTGGGGGTGGGGCTCTATAGGGTTCCCCATTGACGTATAACGTGTCGTAACTGAGGGTAGCCCTATTGCCACGGCGCTTCTGTTCCCTCATTATTGGGTACAGAACGGCTCGTCTTTGGGCAATTTCAGGAGGGTATTGCCGCTGAACACTGAACTCCGGTTTATCTCGAAGCTTGATAGGAGCTTCTTTGAGGACTCGTTCCAAGTCATTGAAGTTGGCAAATTTGGCAATTATGCTACGAGGCTTGCCGTCACGTCGCTGTCTCAGGCGGTGTACGTTGTCGAATGATATGCCGTCGGGATTATCTACTTGTGATTGATCCTGAATAAATGATCTACATGTAAGAACAGTTTCAGTGTTTTCAGTATGACCCTCATTATCCGGAATTCCTGAGAACAGCAAGTTATATTTCATAGAATGCGTCTTTAGTTTCAGGAAATTTTGTTTCATGTCGTTGTTGTCTTTCCTTAAATTTTCATTTTTTTTCTCTCCATAGAGCAAACACGTTACTCTAAATTGTAGTGGTGCTCCTCCTGTTTATCATTTACACTTTTGTTCTGTTCCGCTATTTGTCGCACCTCTATTTTTTCTTGTTGGAGGTTTCTGATACATTTTTCAAAATTGTTCACTTTTTCATTTATTTGATCAAGTAGGTCTAGTTTTGGCAGGATTTGGTCCAGCTGTGCAAGTCTCCCATTAAGATCGTTCATTATATGCATTACTTGTGGAGTATGTGAGAGAGAAGGAGGAGGAGGAGGAGGCGGCGGTGGGGGTGGCGGCAGTATAGGAGACCTGTCGGGGTAATGTCCGTGTAATGGAGGGCTACCTCGGTGTACGGGTGTACTATACAGGCCAGGTGACACTCCGCACGTGCTAGGCGACGGTCTCAGTACGACACCGGGTACCGACATCGGTGAATACTGACCACTATAGCCATCACAATAACCACTCCCACTCCCATCCGCTACAATGTTGTGTTGGTCATAACGACCATACAGCGAGCCAAGGACATCCGAAATTACTGACGACAGTATCGGGGTGGGGGTCGGGGCAGCCATTTGCCGAACGTATACTTTGTCGGGTGGGGAGATACCTGTAGTCCCACTTTTGCTTCCTTTGCGTTTTCTGCCCATCACATCACATAGTTATCTTGTCGAACACATTCAGACCCACTCAGTCTGTTAATTGTCCGGTTTCCATAAGTTAAATGTCCGTAGAATGCTCGCCTCGGGAAAAAAGACCTGGTCTCGGGACACCAGAATCTTGCTATATCCCCCTACCCCATACTTTAACTGTATATTGACGTCGTGCGTTATCTTTGTCGACATCATATCATAACCTTGTTTACTTCGTAGGTTATTTTTGTAGAGGTTGTCCGTTATCTCTAAAAACCTGGAGTTTTTTTTAATTAGAAGGTGTGTGCAATGTTTTTCATAACATTTACAATTTGTATTTCTAATTTATTTAGGATTTATCGAGAGTTAAAAGCAAAATATGATTTTTTTTTAAATACAGGAGACTCCTGATGCCCTGGTAGTCACCCTGATCTGTCCTAAGGTGTTGAAAAGTCCTTGAGTAATCGCAAAGTAAAGTAGACAGTGATATTCAATTTGTTAAAGAAATCTCAATGTTTGCATACATTATATTTCGAGACCGAGTGCCTTGAAAATGGGGGGAACCATGGCCCCAATTATTGCAATTAACAGTCCGTAGATAACATGTAGTCCATATAGGTCAAAGAATTTCTTACATTGATATATGTGTGATCCTGCACTTTACCTTAAATTTTTATTGAAACAGCGTCAGTTTTCAAAATTGAAATTTCATTCGTCCATTTTTCACACCACTTTTCAATTATTTATCGAAAGTGGTGTTTTTTTCAGAATTCAATCGATTTACTTTGAGAAAGCAAAATGGTCGGGTTAAATTATACATGTAGCCGTTATTTATTCATTTGAAAAATGCCTGTATGCGTCCTACGAATACAATTCTACAGCAAAGTCGAATACCATTATTTTGAAAACCTTTTTATCTATTTAGATATGTCTAATGGACCATTTCGAGGTCACAGCATATCATTTTTACACAGAGGAGTATTTGGAATTGAACATTTTTCTCGTTTAAACGATGTTTATGCAATTTGCCACCGTCACAGGCATTTGGTTATACTCGAGAACGTGGCGTATATCTGCTAGTTTTGGAAGCCTGGGATTCACACATTCATTCCATTATCAAACTGTTTAAATTTAAAAATGTTTTTTTTTTCTGTAATATTTTTGTAAATTGTTTATTGTAGTAGCACATGCGCTGTGAAATCAGTTATACATATTCAAACCCTTATATATAATTGTAAGTGAGGGTCACGAACTACGACATAGGTGAACGTGAAATACACAAAAGATTTACCATATATCGGCCATTCTACCCAATTTGACACTGGAAGGACATACAGTAAGGTTTGCTGGGGTCTGTTCGTTTATGCAGAACAACCGATTTGTCTGATTTTAAATGTAACATTTTCGGGTATAAATCCTAGCGAACCTACAAATGTGTATGCAGGTATGCAGCATTAGATTAGGTCAGGCCTTATTTCATAAAAGAACAACTCTGGTCCAATCGATCCAAACGAAAACAGCCCAGTGTATATGTTCATGTATCATACATTACAATTTACAGCCTCGTTAAACCTGTAGGAGTACCGGAGGCAGGGTATGTTGGTGTATTTACCCCCTTGTGATAGCCCGGATCTGATGCAAACTTTATAGTGCTATCTCACTGAAATACCATGCCGAAGGCACCCAGCACAGCATTCCGCCCGGTCACATCCTCCTGACAACGGTTGGACCAGTTGTAATTAGAATGGCGTTTCGTTGTGGTCAGTAGCTTATAGATTAAGACTTTGAATATTTCACTTTTTGCATACATGGTTTCGGGGTATACTGGATATGATGCAATATGATTTATTTGTGCTGAGATAAATTTATTGAGATGCAGATAAAAATCTCTTTCCATTCAGAAATAGAAAATAGAAAAAAGCAACGATATATTTTGAAAATATAATGTAACAGCCAAATGCAAAGATAATCTTTGGCAGATTCAAGTTTTATTTGGGACAAGAAAACTGATTAGCCTTATGCATCATACGGAAGAAAATATGTAAAAGTCACATTTTCTTACCGCAATCAAAACACAATCGACGATTTCTTACCGCTATCAAAACACAATCGACGATTTCTTACCGCTATCAAAACACAATCGACAATTTCGTACCGCTATCAAAACACAATCGACGATTTCTTACCGCTATCAAAACACAATCGACGATTTCTTACCGCTATCAAAACACAATCGACGATTTCTTCAAATCCATTCATTAAAATTTCGTTACGGCACATAAACGTGTATTCAGTACAGTTTAAATTAGTCACAGTTGTGTTCCTTAACAACAGGTCCATATTTGTGTGTAGTGTTCTATATCTGTTAACACACCATTCAAATAGCCAGCAAAACACACGTAAAACATACAAAATGTAACAGGAAATGGAAAAATGCACCACCGGAACGGGGTTCGAACCCGGGACCCTCTGAACTTTAGGCGGACGCTCTACCAATTTAGCTACCTGGTCGCCGACGATCGACCCAGCCAAGTACCACTACATTCCTCCCTCCTTTTTCTAAGTCTTCGCCTCCAAAGACACAACTAAATACAACCAAGGTTTGGGATCCCCTTGTCAAGCGTACACCAAATGCTTGAAACAAGGGTTCGTCGCAGACACCAGTGTAACAGGAGATGGAAACATGCACGGCTAGACCGGGGTTCGAACCCAGGACTCTGTGATCTCTAGACGGACGCTCTACCAATGGAGCTACCTTGTCGCCGACGATCGACCCAGTCCAGTTCCGCTGCACATGTACACTACCAACTGCACAGTACTTCAACATATTTTAAAGAAATGATAGGGTTCCATCCACTCACTCAGTCGGAATGTCAGTATTATTTATCTTTATCGATATCACTGTCTGCTTGAATACAAGGTCCTTCTCGAGATTGGATTTCTTTCACATGTTCCAACCAACCCACAATTTGACTAGTTTTACTTTTGTCACAGAAATTTCTGTAGGATTGCTGTCGGCTCTCGATCAACACGGGGTGATGCGAAGATTCACGAGACAGTCTCGAGAACATCACGGGGCGAATGTGAGACCGCGTGACGACAGCGCCACCTAGTGTGTTTACCGTTGTTTTACCAGATATGCGCCGTCGACCGAGAGCAATTCTAGAAAACAAATGACTGTCATCTAACGATCCTCGTCTTCCACGCAAGTCGTAATTATGAGCATACCGCGTCATCAGCAGATCAGGTGCGGTTTTGCTTTTAACAAGAGTTTTTGTACGTTTACCAGCTGTAGTATCCTGTGCTTGCACATTGATACCTTTAGATTTATTTGATACGTGGACGCCTGAAGTGTCGATAGCGAGCCCAACGTTCACTCCACACACGTTCTCCGTGTTTAAAGGAATTCGTTCGCAAAAATCATCGGTAGTTTCCTCTAATTTAAGCATATTTTCTTTGCCATTCTTTTGAATGTCACTTTCTTCTTCATCGCCGTTAGAAATATCAACAGAATTTAACCTCTCGACTATGACTTCCGGCACACTGGATTCATGCTCGCTTCGCTGTTCCAATTGTCTGTCGCCGTTAATGAAAAAACTGGTGTTCTGAAGGCCTCCATCTGTCTCTTGAGGATTAAATACGCTTGACCGGTCACTGCTGGACACCGCGTGCGCTAGATCATGCTCCTGTTCCGTCAGTTCCAAGTTTCTGTCGGCTTGTAAACTAAACAAAGATTCTTTCACTGAATTCGTCTTTTCCGATCTGACCTTAGCACTACCCTTCCTCTCGCTGTGTTGAAGTCTATATTTTGATTCTATCGCACTTAAACGACCATACCTGTCATCAAATTTCACTTTCTTCTCTTTCTTACCACTCGACCTAGACTCGCTTGGAGAAAGAGCCTGTCTAAGGTTGTATTTAGGTTTCCCTACCTCTGCTTTGCATCCTTCCGGTTTCCTTGCCCTTTCCGGAACACACTGGTCTAACAAAGATGGCGGTAAACTGTTTTTCAAAATACTTTTTACTGACTTCTCTTTTGCCTCCAGCTGCTTGCTGATCGTGGCGTTGTACAGCTCAGTATTTTTAAACTGAATATCGAGGTGTTTTGTGTCCGGGCCGTAGTAAGGTGACTTCCAGTACGTGGAGGGAGAACTGCCATTTGCCGGAGTTTTGATCCGGTGATTGTCAAGAGGAGAAACGTTCAATGGGTAAATGAAAACATTTTCTCCACTTACTGACTTCGGTACCGGGACTGTAAACTGTTTTAACATGACGAATATCGATACTGCACTTCACGAGAAAGTCCGACCCTCGGGTCTTTTTATCCATATGACGTCATTGTCTGAAATGGAAAACAATCATTGGGTTTATTATTTGAATGGGAAAGGTAAATACAACCGAAGGTATATCAATGGAAAACAATAATCGATTTAATTACATGATGGGGAAAGGGGGAATTCTACCACAAGGTATATTCATCTTCATTTAATTTTTAAAAGTTTTGGCAATGGAATATTCTCACATAAGCTTTGGTAAGCCTTAGGTTTTGTAAACTGAGCAAATTTAATTCGATAACGGACACGTTTTAAAATGAAAATATTGATTTCAACTTTCCACTGTGGAAAGCAAAACAAGAATGATTAACGAGAGCGACAACACCAGCCATCATATCGTATTGCGAGATCTGGAACATACACAATAAATTCAAGTTAAAAGACAACCAACGATAGTAAGTTTACATATACCAATATTATTAACACCTCAAGGTTGTATAGGAGGCACGTATGGCGCCGTTACAAACATTTAATTTCGAGTCATGGCAACAAATAAATAGACGCTCTCGATAAACACTACTACACTTGTAACACATGACGTTCTGCCAACCTCTGCCGTGGTGTCACAATTCAATTCAAAATATTTTATTGGTGATATATTAGAATTACAATAATATAGATGACCAAATGATAAGCAATATCATATCAATTGGCTGGTCGGGTGGTGCAGTGGATAGCGCACATGCCTTTCACCAAGGCGACCGGGGTTCGATTCCCCGATCGGACATGAAAAGGTATGGGGTCACCTGCCCGATCACGTGGGTTTTATCTGGGTAATCCGGTTTTCTCCCACACTAAGACCCCCTACGCGCTAACATCCGGGCCAACAATAGTAATTGATATAAGTTGAAATGACTTGTTTCATAATTGTTGTAAAATAAATAAAGTTTATATATTATTTTTTATAAGAAATATCTAAAGGATGTGATAACAGGCTAAAGCTACATGTCAGTCGTTTCCCTTAGATAACCGTATGATGACGTCAATTATAAAGTCATGGTATTCATAGTCGGAATGAATGCCATCTGAATGAGAGGTTATAAAGTGACGATGGTAAATATTGAAATAATTGGAGAATGGTAACCAGTACAAACGACGCTCTGTATAATACCTATATTTAATGACAAGTATGGGAAATAAATAGGCTCAATCTTTAGGGATTGCAATTAAATTAGTTGAAGCATTTTTTTTTACATTTATGATAATTGGCATCACATGTACAGTTCCGTCTTGGAGAATATTTTTGAACGGGACTGTATTGTATGTTGGCATATTTCTGACATGGATTCAATATCAACAACAGAAATATATATTTCGCCTTTCTGGGTGGTTTTTTTTCGGTTCATGATACTTTTTAAACACCATCTTCTAGAATATGGTTAAGCAGACATTTTTGCAGAAACAGTGTCGTGTTTCCATGGTTACCAGTTCTATCTTGCAACAAACATCAATTGGAAATCATTCGTGATTTTCTGTTACAATTTGAATTTTACTTCTTGCCAAGATCGGACTCCGATAACAATTTGACGGGAAGACACCATTCGGAACACATCGGTCGATTCGGTAATCTAAGGAACTGTTATCGGGGCGAGGTGTTCCGAATGGAAAACATTCACATGCAATACCCTTAAATTTCGAATATTTTCGTTTTTTGCAAGGTATCCCAGGTTTATTTCCAAAACGGACCTACCGGCTGATCTTTGAAGCCTTTTAGACGGTCCGAGTCACAGTTGCATATTGCTTAGAATTTTCGAAATTGCGCTTATTACATCGCTATAAATATGTCCAGTTATTGTTTTTTAACACTAAATGATTGTTGATTCAAAAAGATCATCATCTTGGAAAGACGGGAATATTAATGTCGACCTTTTTTCAAAGCAAGCTTATCATCGATTCAAAGGATAGTTCTTCCTGTTATTATTTATGCCAATATTTTGGAACGGAAATTTTAATACTGATAATTGGTGCTAAATCCCGGAACACGTACATGTATGAAATGGCATTCAACTGAGTCCCATTGTTCGTGCAAAAAATGTATAAAACGAATTTAGTATTCGTCTTGGAGAAATTCGAAAGATGACAGAGAATGTAGTGAGCATGGTTTAAATGATACATATCTATGTGATCACTAAGAGATGGTGACATTTATATCTTACAAAAACGTCAATTTGGTTTTGCTATATTAAAAGAGATGGGTATCAATATAAATATATTTCTGATATTATACATACAAAATAGCCAGACTATGAAAAAAACTATACAACTTCATCAGTAAAAAAGTAAGAAACCAAACATCACTTACACGTACATTACGTATCCATAGAATCGACCACAAACTTGTTCATGCCACCGACAATTACAAATGTAGGCCACATAATGAAGTAAGATAGTCTCTGTATTAAAACGCCATGTCAAGTAGGTAATAGCAGATAAATTCACACGATATTTACCTCACAACAACTGGGACTGATACATACTTCTCTGTACATAATGTCGTATACTCTGTAAGGTTTGAGAGAAACAGCACAGGGAATGGACAAGGGATCGTCGGAAAACGACGGATAGGCACAAATGATGTCAGCATATGTAGAGTAAACCAGAGGAGTGACACATACTACTTTGTATCGTAACTATATCACTGCCTTGTGAAATAATGTTTAAAAAGACAACATGGCTACCGCGTTACTTCTGCCGTTTTCGTTTCTGAATTCATTACATTCGTAACTTCATCACTAACTATGTAAACATTGTAAACGGACGAAAGAAAGAGAATATAGAATATAGAGGACATGGTATATGGTACAGTGTATAGGGTACAGGGTATAGGGTACAGTTTATAGGGTACAGTGTATAGGGTACAGGGTATAGGGTACAGTTTATAGGGTACACTGTATAGGGTACAGTGTATAGGGTACAGGGTATAGAGTACAGGGTATACGGTACAGGGTATAGGGTGTAGTGTGTAGGGTACAGTGTATAGGGTACAGGGTATAGGGTACAGTTTATAGGGTACAGTGTATAGGGTACAGTGTATAGGGTACAGGGTATAGGGTACAGTGTATAGGGTACATGGTATAGGGTACAGTGTATAGGGTACAGGGTATAGGGTACATTTTATAGGGTACAGTGTATAGGGTACAGTGTATAGGGTACAGGGTATAGGGTACAGTGTATAGGGTACAGGGTAAAGGGTAAAGTGTATAAGGTACAGTATATAGAGTACAGGGTATACGGTACAGTGTATATGGTACAGTGTATAGAGTACAGGGTATACGGTACAGGGTAAAGGGTACAGTGTATATGGTACAGGGTATAGGGTACAGTGTATAGAGTACAGGGTATAGGGTACAGTGTATAGAGTACAGGGTATACGGTACAGGGTAAAGGGTACAGTGAATAGGGTACAGTATATAGGGTATAAGGTACAGTGTATAGGGTACAGTGTATAGGGTACAGTGTATAGGGTACAGGGTAAAGGGTACAGTGTATAGGGTACAGTATATAGGGTATAAGGTACAGGGTATAGGGTACAGTGTATATGGTACAGGGTATAGGATACAATGTATATAGTACAGGGTATAGGGTACAGTGTATACGGTACAGGGTATACGGTACATGGTATAGGGTACAGTGTATAGGGTACATGGTACAGTGTATAGGGTACAGTGTATACGGTACAGGGTATAGGGTACAGTGTATACGGTACATGGTAAAGGGTACAGTGTATAAGGTACAGAGTATAGGGTACAGTGTATAGAGTACAGGGTATACGGTATAGTGTATAGAGTACAGGGTATACGGTACAGGGTAAAGGGTACAGTGTATAGGGTACATTGTATAGGGTATACAGTACAGGGTACAGTGTATAGGGTACAGGGTATAGGCTACAGTGTATAGAGTACAGTGTATAAGGTACAGTGTATAGGGTACAGTGTATAGGGTACAGTGTATAGGGTACAGAGTATAGGGTATAAGGTACAGGGTAAAGGGCATACGGTACAGTGTATAGGGTACAGGGTATAGGGTACAGGGTATACGGTACAGTGTATAGGGTACAGTGTATATGGTACATGATATACGGTACAGGGTATATGATATTGTATGTAGGGTACAATGTATAGGGTACAGGGTATAAGGTACAGTACTCGTATAGCCAGAACTGTCACTCCTTGTGTTCACATATACATCTAGATCCTTCAGCAGCTAAATACAGTTACTAAGGTTATTGGCCTTACATGCACGACCTTTCTTGGTATTATTTCTCCAGAAATAGTCTGGATATACAAGTAGATATGCAACATAGCGTTATCTGTAATAAATGTATACTTTAACTAATCTTCTTTTTTTTAATAATATTTTTAATAAAAGGATTCCGTTAATTCAAATCTACAAAATTATTATACAGTATGACAGAATTAAAGTCGTGTACCGATACTGCGACTACCGATTTCGAGATTCAGCCATTGACTGAGGGGTGTTAAGTGAACGAAATATTGGTAGAACGGAATTTGTAACCTCAATGAAAACCCCGTGCTGTAATGCGATATCTTGTGTGTTTTCGGTATTTAAATGGTAAGAAATGGCAACTGTAGACTAAGATATAATGACAAGTTGTGGCGTTTAATTTTCGGATTAAGATCCGTCAGACTTTTAAAAAAGAATGTAGAGGTCAGTGTGTCACCGACTATTCCAAAGACATTACTAGATAGGAGAGATCGTTTGTGTGATTCACACGAATATCCGTGGCCTCGAAGGTGTGGCATTTAAATTTCCATAAGTACAAGGTTATGGATCAGGCTAAATACTGCTTAAAGCTTCGACATAGTTGTTCAGCGAGGGGTAAACTTTACATTAGAAGAATAAAAACTAAATACAAACTAAAATTATATTATAAAAAAGCAAAATAAAAATTCAAATGATTTGTAGTAAAAATAAATACTTGATCTAAAAAGATTAATCTAAATTCTTACTTTCATCAAACGGATTTGATTAAAGGATCCCCGTACCACAACGTGTAAATACGTCGTGGAAACTGTTTTTCTGGTATTATTATAGTTGTGATAAATATAAGAAAGACGAAATAAACGAAACAGGATCAGCGACAGTGTTCTTGAATTGGTGTAAAAGTACAAATTCAGCGGAACCAGACCCGGATTCAAACCCAGGATCTTATAATCATATCGTTGTACCGTCGCTCTAACCAGCTGGGCTACCTGGTCAACGAAAGTGCTCAGGCACAGTCGTACTACAATCATGTTCAAAACGAATTGAAGGGGAGGGGAGGGGGGGGGGGGGATATTGTACATGTAAATACGAAAAAACACAATGAAATATGTTTTTGTGTTTTGCTTGCAGTGGGGCAGGGATCCTTAAGGTACGTAAAATTCAATCTCAGACTAAAACAAAACTTTACTATATACATGTTTATTGAAGTGATATAGGTCTTTTGTTGGCCTATTATTTAATGTAAAAGACATTGGTTACATTTCTGTAATAAATAAAAACTTGATACCATGCCCTCGTTTCATTTGCTCACAGCGAATATATTGCAAAGTTCATTTACCCCTTATATCTTTACGATTCTCTGATACGCCTCCCTCCATGTGTCGCTAAGCCCATTTATTGTGCCAACATCTCTCGCTGGACATATGCTGATCATATAATAAAGTTTTACCATACCCGACGATCGTACTGGGGAATAATTGCAATGTTCATCCTCGGACCCCACCGTAACAATTCCATTGTATGTCCGAACAAGCTAGCTGATGCTCGCTTTACATCCATGTCAGAACAAATCATTTTGTTGATATATTGCGAGAGGGTACTAACCTTGAAGGCCTGAACGGACAATGCTATCTTCGACATTTTATCAATAAAAGGGTCGTGTTATCGCTGACTGGACAATATTGGGGAGTCATCGTAAGACCCCAGGACAATTCAGAGATAAACTGTAGCTTATCAAAGCATACTGGAGGTTAGCTGTATAATCACGCAAGCGACATTATAGACACTAATATGCATTTGTAAAAATGTCTTATCACTCTCTACTGTCACGGTAACAAAATTGATTACTTAGTTAATTAATTAACTTTAATTAATTACCCCGATTTTATATGCATATTTTTTCTTTATTCCAAATATTCCCGAAATGAATGAAAATTATCTGGTCGACAACTTTTTGAGAGGAAAGGACATGTACTTATCTTAATATCTTACAGAAATGTACATACATGTATATGTAACAAACATTACCCGTATATTACAGTTGTTCGTCGACTATGCAGTTACCGCGTTCTCCTGAGAAGCTTCATAATGCGTATTAACAAATTATGACTGGGAGTTTACTTAACTAAAAAAAAATGCTGTACACTAAAATAGTTGTATTAATTTTCATCCTTAGAAGTTATACAGTACGTACATTTTAGCAATCACAACACTTTCAGGACAAAGTCCAAGTGAAAGGAGAGGCATTATATAAAATCTGTACCAATCGATATTTTTGTGGGCCATCACATGATGTCAGAACTAATTGGGTAGGACATTCACGCACCATTATAAAACAGTATAACAACGTTGGATTCGTGACAAAAAAGAAACAGAGTACTGCCTTCAATATACAACCAACCCTCATCTAACTGTCCCTCTATCCAGCCACCATTAACCCTAATCTAATTATCCTTCTATCCAGCCCCCAATAACCCTAATCTAATCGTCCCTCTATCCAGCTACCATTAACCCTAATTTAATTGTCCCTCTATCCAGCTACCATTAACCCTAATCGAACTATCCCTCTATTCAGCCACCATTAAACCTAATCTAACTGTCCCGCTATCCAGCCACGATTAACCCTAATCTATCTACCTGTCCCTCTATCCATCCACCATTAACCCTACTCTAATTGTCCTTCTATCCTGCCACCATTAACCCTACTCTAATTGTCCTTCTATCCAGCCACCATCAACCGTACCCTATCTAACTGTCCCCCGAGCCAGCCACGATTAACCCTAATCTACCACCATTAACCCTACTCTAATTGTCCTTCTATCAAGCCACCATTAACCCAAATCTAATTGTCCCTCTTTCCAGCCACCATTAACCGTAATCTATCTAACTGCCCCTCTACCCAGCCCCCATTAACCGTAATCTATCTAACTGGCCCTCTATCCAGTCACCATTAACCCTAATATATCTAACTGTCCCTCCATCCAGCCACCATCAACCGAAACCAATCTAACTGTCCCTCGATCCAGCCACCATTAGCCCTAATCTAATTGTCCCTCTTTCCAGCCACCATTACTCCTAATCTAACTGCCCCTCTATCCAGCTCCCATTAACCCTAATTTAACTGTCCCTCTATTCAGCCACCATTAACCATAATCTAATTGTCCTTCTATCCTGCCACCATTAACCCTAATATATCTAACTGTCCCTCGATCCAGCCACCATTACCCGTAATCTATCTACCTGTCCCTCTATCCAGCCTCCATTAACCCTAATCGAACTATCCCTCTATTCAGCCACCATTAAACCTAATCTAACTGTCACTCTATCCAGCCACCATAAACCCTAATCTAATTACCCCTCTCCCAGCCACCATTAACACTAATCTAATTGTCCTAATCTAATTGTCCTTCTATCAAGCCACCATTAACCCGAATCTAACTGTCCCTCTATCCAGCCACCATTAACCCTAATCTAATTATCCCTCTACCAGCCACCATTAACCCTAATCTAATTGTCCTTCTATCCAGCCACCATTAACCCTAATCTATCTAACTGTCCCTCTATCCAGCCACCATTAACCCTAATTTAATTGTCCCTCTATCCAGCCACCATTAACCCTAATCTAATTGTCCCTCTATCCAGCCACCATTAACCCTAATCTAATTGTCCCTCTATCCAGCCACCATTAACCCTAATCTTATTGTCCCTCTATCCAGCCATCATTAACCCTAATCTTACTGTCCCTCTATCCAGTCACCATTAACCCTAATCTAACTGTCCCTCTATCCAGCCACCATTAATCCTAATCTAACTGTCCCTCTATCAGCCACCATTAACCCTAATCTATCTAACTGTCCCTCTATCCAGCCACCATTAACCCTAATATAATTGTCCCTCTATCCAGCCACCATTAACCCTAATCTAACTGTCCCTCTATCCAGCCACCATTAACCCTAATCTAACTGTCCCTCTATCCAGCCACCATTAACCCTAATCTAATTGTCCCTCTATCCAGCCACCATTAACCCTAATCTAATTGTCCCTCTATCCAGCCACCATTAACCCTAATCTAATTGTCCCTCTATCCAGCCACCATTAACCCTAATCTAATTGTCCCTCTATCCAGCCACCATTAACCCTAATCTAATTGTCCCTCTATCCAGCCACCATTAACCCTAATCTAATTGTCCCTCTATCCAGCCACCATTAACCCTAATCTAATTGTCCCTCTATCCAGCCACCATTAACCCTAATCTAATTGTCCCTCTATCCAGCCACCATTAACCCTAATCTAATTGTCCCTCTATCCAGCCACCATTAACCCTAATCTAATTGTCCCTCTATCCAGCCACCATTAACCCTAATCTAATTGTCCCTCTATCCAGCCACCATTAACCCTAATCTAATTGTCCCTCTATCCAGCCACCATTAACCCTAATCTAATTGTCCCTCTATCCAGCCACCATTAACCCTAATCTAATTGTCCCTCTATCCAGCCACCATTAACCCTAATCTAATTGTCCCTCTATCCAGCCACCATTAACCCTAATCTAATTGTCCCTCTATCCAGCCACCATTAACCCTAATCTAATTGTCCCTCTATCCAGCCACCATTAACCCTAATCTAATTGTCCCTCTATCCAGCCACCATTAACCCTAATCTAATTGTCCCTCTATCCAGCCACCATTAACCCTAATCTAATTGTCCCTCTATCCAGCCACCATTAACCCTAATCTAACTGTCCCTCTATCCAGCCACCATTAACCCTAATCTAATTGTCCCTCTATCCAGCCACCATTAACCCTAATCTAATTGTCCCTCTATCCAGCCACCATTAACCCTAATCTAATTGTCCCTCTATCCAGCCACCATTAACCCTAATCTAATTGTCCCTCTATCCAGCCACCATTAACCCTAATCTAATTGTCCCTCTATCCAGCCACCATTAACCCTAATCTAATTGTCCCTCTATCCAGCCACCATTAACCCTAATCTAACTGTACCTCTATACAGCCACTATTAACCCTAATCTAACTGTCCCTCTATCCAGACACCATTAACCCTAATCTTCCTGTCCCTCTATCCAGCCACCATTAACCCTAATCTAATTGTCCCTCTATCCAGCCACCATTAACCCTAATCTTATTGTCCCTTTATCCACCCACCATTAACCCTAATCTTACTGTCCCTCTATCCAGCCACCATTAACCCTAATCTAACTGTCCCTCTATCCAGCCACCATTAACCCTAATCTAACTGTCCCTCTATCCAGCCACCATTAACCCTAATCTAACTTTCCCTTTATCCAATTAACCCTAATCTAATTGTCCCTCTATCCAGCCACCATTATTTAATAATCTGGATATTTCCACTATCCAGTCACCACAGACCAGTTTTCCCACTATCCAGTCACCACAAAACAAGTTGTCCCACTAAATGGTCCCATTGAACCAGTTGTTTCACCATCCAGCCACCACTAATCAAGTTGTCCGAATCTCCAGTCACCACAAACGAGTTGTCCCACTATCAAGTCACCACAAAGGAGGTGTTCCAACACCCAGTCACCACAAACCAGTTGTCCAATTATCCAGTCATCAAACGAGTTGTCCCACTATCCAGTCACCACAAACCAGTTGTCCCACTATCCAGTCACCACAAACCACTTGTTCCACTTTCTAACAATACCATGCCATCGCTTATCCGAGAGTCTCACTTTCTTATCTGCAGTTCTGAGGACATTTTGGCCTTTTCTGTAAATATTTTCTCAGTAATGTATCCGTCTAATTATCTAGTCAGTGGAACGAAGAATGATTCGGTAGTTCTGTGTGCGGAAGAGAAATCATAATCGGTTATCGGAAAACTTTTCATGAACGATTATCGATTATAATCAGAATAAACATACTTTGATAATTTCTTTTGAAATATATGTGTAATGTTGAAGCATGCAGTTTAGTTTTAGGATTTGCAATGTAAATCAAGTGTCATTTGTATACACTTAAACTTCATACTTTTAGTTTAATCCATTTAAAGTGAACATATTGGGTACCTTATAACCGTTAGCATTTTAGGCAGATGATAAGTAAAAATTTACCGAAAATAATTAGCATGAAATAATTTCAACAGATATATTGATTATGTATTTCACAATCGATTAATTGGAATCTGTTGTGTGATCGACTGATTTTCGATCATAATCGATAATCGGAACAACACTGCCGTATAAGACACTAGAAGAAAACATGTCTGAAGAAAGACAACAATTTCAAGATTCCACCAGTGGTTTAATATGCTCCATTGACAGTGAAGTTAAACACTTAAAACAAACAAACGAAATTCCAGATAGACTTAAACTTGACAGAATACGACTGTTGTTATAAGTATTTTTATGCGTATTTCAATTCACAACCATAATCTCCGAACTAACCTTCCTGTAAAATCGTATTGAAGTGAATGGAGGGAGAAATGTGATTGTTAAAGCTCCACAGGTACGAAGATAGAATGAGTAGAAATTTTCAGGATATGCAGTGTGTTTTGTCTATTATATATTCTGCTAATTTTCCATGATTATTGGTTGCCCTGCTACAATGTAACTCGGGTGGTATAGACGTGGGGGTATGTACGTCTGTTATTGACAGACTCACTTGTACGTAGCTAGCTCCTGGCGATAGTTGCTTTAATCGTCAGGCTGTAATTAAGCCCCTGTCACACCTAGCCGCGTTGCCACTGCGATTGCACGGCATTGTTAAATTTCCCAGAGCGCCATGAGATCGTAGGAAAAATTGATATTTTTCATGAAGATGGCGATGTCACGGCGTTCTCACGGCGACCTTAGCGTTTCTACGGAGCTCCATGGCGTTCTACCGCGTTTCTACGGAGTTTTAATTGGCGATTGTCTGGCTCACATGGCGCTCTCACGGCGCTTCCACTGCGTGCATCGAGTTGTCACGGCGCCGTATAAGCGCGGTAGAGACGCAGTCTCATCTCAGTGAACGCCGTACGATCGTCGTGCAAGCGCCACCGATAACCATTGCGTTCGCACTGCGACCACTGTGCGCGCCCGCGGCGATCCTGTAGCGTTGTACATGTAGGAGACCTAACTGCGCTCTCATTAGAACGCCGATCGACGGCGTTTGTTTTGGGCATGCTCAAAGTGCGCGCCGTCGCTCGGCGTTCTATGAGATTCCACCGCGTTCGCTGGCGATGCCACTGCGTTGCCGCGGCGATGCTTGTGATTCCGCTGCGCGCAGATCGGCGTTCTGGATTTTTCTTGGATGCCGTGGGAACGCGGCCGTAGTGTGACAGGGGTTTTGTGTACATGTACCCAGGTATAGCGTCAAAGTGTTTAGAAAGCGCCGGTTCATGTTGAACAAACTACGGGTTGAAACGGACTAGATAGCAGATTGCATTTGATACAAAAATACGAAACAAAGTACTAATGTCAAACACACGTTGTTCAAAATTGTGGATGTCTATCTAAAAGTCCTTTGAAATATTAAAGCTTTATTTCCTTTCAGTGCAGCTCAGTTCAATTCAGTTCCATTACGAGTGCCCTCCTTGTAGGTAAACTTGTTAACACAGTGGTAAAAAAGACTAACACAGCGATAAAAAGCGTTATATGTAATACCGTATACGTAGTAAACAAGGCTAACGCAGTGATAACAAGGCTAACACAGTGGTAAACATGGCTAATACAAGAGTACTAAATGACACACAGTGGTAAACAAGGCTAACATAGTGGTGAACAAGACTAACACAGTGGTAAACAAGGCTAACACAGTGGTAAACAATGTTAACAAGATAGTGAACAATGTCAACACAGTTGTTAACAAGACTTATACATGAGTACACAATCACACACAGATGTAAAAAAATGCTAAAACAGCGGTAAACAGTGTTACTATAGTGGTAACAATGCTAACATAGAAGTAAGCAATGTTAACACAGATGTAAACAAGGTTAACAGAGTGGTAAACAATGCTTACACAGTGGTAAGCAATGCTAACACAGCGGTAAACAAGGTGAAACCAGTGGTAAACAAGATTAACACAATGGTAAACTAGACTTACACATTGATAAATAATGCTAACATAGTGGTAAACACTGTCAACACAGTTGTGAACAAGACTAACACAGTGGTAAACAAGACTTACACAATGGTTAACAAGGCTAACACAGTGGTAAACAATGTCAACACAGTGGTAAGTAATGCTAACACAGTGGTAAACAAGGTAAACACAGTGGTAAACAATGTTAACACAGTGGTAAACGAGACTTACACATTGATAAATAATGCCAACACAGTGGTAAACAGTGTCAATACAGTGGTAAGCAATGCCAACACAGTTGTGAACAAGACTAACACAGTGGTAAACAAGACTTACACAATGGTTAACAAGGCTAACACAGTGGTAAACAATGTCAACACAGTGGTAAGTAATGCTAACACAGTGGTAAACAAGGTAAACACAGTGGTAAACAATGTTAACACAGTGGTAAATGAGACTTACACATTGATAAATAATGCCAACACAGTGGTAAACAGTGCCAATACAGTGGTAAGCAATGCCAACACAGTTGTGAACAATACTAACACAGTGGTAAACAAGACTTACACAATGGTTAACAAGGCTAACACAGTGGTAAACAATGTCAACACAGTGGTAAGTAATGCTAACACAGTGGTAAACAAGGTAAACACAGTGGTAAACAATGTTAACACAGTGGTAAACGAGACTTACACATTGATAAATAATGCCAACCCAGTGGTAAACAGTGTCAATACAGTGGTAAGCAATGCCAACACAGTTGTGAACAATACTAACACAGTGGTAAACAAGACTTACACAATGGTTAACAAGACTTACACGTTGATAAATAATGCCAGCACAGTGGTAAACAATGTCAACACAGTTGTAAACAATGCTTACACAGTTGTAAACAATGTAAACACAGTGGTTAACAAGACTAACACAATGGTAAACAAGACTAACATAGTGGTTAACAAGGGTACAAACAGTGTTTAACAGGGGTACCACAGTGGTAAACAAGGCCAACACAGTGGTAAACAAGACTAACACAGTGGTAAACAATGCTAACACAGTGGTTAACAAGACTAACACAGTGGTTAACAATGCTAACACAGTGGTAAACAAGTTTAACACAGTGGTAAACAATGCTAACACAGTGGTAAACAAGACTAACACAGTGGTTAACAAGGCTACTACAGTGGTAAACAAGACTAACACGGTGGTAAACAAGACTAACACAGTGGTTAACAAGACTAACACAGTGGTAAACAAGACTAACACAGTGGTTAACAAGGCTACCACTGTGGTAAACAAGGCTACTTTAGTGGTAAACAAGACTAACACAGTGGTAAACAATGCTAACACAGTGGTTAACAAGACTGACACAGTGGTTAACAAGACTAACACAGTGGTAAACAAGACTAACACAGTGGTAAACAATGCTAACACAGTGGTTAACAAGACTAACACAGTGGTTAACAAGGCTACCACAGTGGTTAACAAGACTAACACAGTGGTAAACAAGACTAACACAGTGGTAAACAAGACTTACACAGTGGTTAACAAGGCTACCACTGTGGTAAACAAGACTAACACAGTGGTAAACAAGACTAACACAGTGCTTAATAAGGCTACTACAGTGGTAAACAAGACTAACACAGTGGTTAACTAGGCCAACACAGTGGTAAACAAGACTAACACAGGGGTAAACAAGACTAACACAGTGGGAAACAAGACTAACACAGTGGTAAACAATGCTAACACAGTGGTTAACAAGACTGACACAGTGGTTAACAAGGCTACCACTGTGGGAAACAAGACTAACACAGTGGTTAACAATGCTACCTCAGTGGTAAACAAGGCTACTGCAGTGGTAAACAAGACTAACACAGTGGTTAACAAGGCTACCACTGTGGTAAACAAGACTAACACAGTGGTTAACAAGGCTACCTCAGTGGTAAACAAGGCTACTACAGTGGTAAACAAGACTAACACAGTGGTAAACAAGACTAACACAGTGGTAAACAAGACTAACACAGTGGTTAACAAGGCTAACACAGTGGTTAACAATGTCAACACAGTGGTAAAAAGTCATTACAGCGGTTATTAATGTTATTACAATTTTAAACCTGGATATCAAAGTAGTAAACAGTGTTAACACAGTGGTAAACAAGACTAACACAGTGGTAAACTAGACAAACACAGTGGTTAACAAGGCCAACACAGTGGTAAACTAGACAAACACAGTGGCTTACAAGGCTACCACAGTGGTAAACAATGTCAACATAGTGGTAAAAAGTCATTACAGCGGTTATTAATGTTATTACAATTTTAAACCTGGATATCAAAGTAGTAAACAGTGTAAACACAGTGGTAAGTAAGGTAACGTGATTCACAGAGCCAAGACAATATCATAACGTTTAATTTTGAAGGCATGGTACTGATCTTGAATTGTTTCTGTTACAAGATTTTCTATATACTGTACATGTAGTAGTTAGTTCTAAAAGTCTCCCTGTATACATGCAGCCAGTATAATTGTAATTACATTAAATCTTACTGGCATTTTTACGACCTTATAAACATTACACAATGAGTGTTTGCATGAAAGCAAACATTTGAATATCCGTATTTATTGCCGGTAAAACCTCGTTTCCCCTACTGGTTTATGGCCGGTAAAAATCCCGTTACTCCTGATGGTATATTGCCAGTAAATACCTCATTACCCCTGATGATTTATTGCCGGTGAAACCTCGTTACCGTATTTGTTTACTGCCAGTGAAACCCCATTACCCCTACTGGTATATTGCCGGTAAACCTCGTTACCCCTAATGGTTCATGGGCGGTAAAAACCCGTTATCCTTAATGATTTATTGCCGGTAAAAACCCGTTATCCTTTATGGTTAATTGCCGGTAAAACCTCGTTACCCCTTCTGGTTTATTGCTGATAAACCTCGTTACCCCTACTGGTTAATTGCCGGTAAAACCTCGTTACCCCTAATGGTTTATTGCCGGTAAAACCTCGTTACCCTAATGGTTCGTTGCCGGTTATACATCGTAACCCCTACTGGTTAATTGCCGGTAAAACCTTATTACACCTAATGGTTCATTGCCGGTAAAACCTCGTTACCCCTACTGGTTTATTGCTGATAAACCTCGCTACCCCTTCTGGTTTATTGCTGATAAACCTCGTTACCCCTACTGGTTAATTGCCGGTAAAACCTTATTACACCTAATGGTTCATTGCCGGTAAAACCTCGTTACCCCTACTGGTTCATTGTCGGTAAACTGTAGTCGTTATTGATCTCATTTGATAGGATCCTGTAAACACAGTTTAAAAATCTGAATAAATAAATGACTGACAAGCTCAACGGGTGACGTAATTGTGAATTGACATCTTTGCGCAGATGACATGAGCTATCGAATTGCCCGAGTTATACTAACATTGAAACTTGTGGTATCTGATCCTATTTTTCAGTGTCGTGATCATAGTGATCTGTCTGCGGCCCTGTGAGAGAGATTTACCAATGTCTATGTTTTGTACGACCATAAATATTCAAGGTTCATACATGGTACATGTAATGAAACCTGGATCCTGGATATTTGCTGAAAATAAAAAATCACCTAGAAGCAACAAACGCATGGTGCAATATGTATCCGTTATCTGAATTCACTGCGCTTACAGCAAATTAAGACATTTCTGTTCTAATCCCAACTGCAAAACAACTCTGTTATATTTAACAGGTATAGTCCAATATCTCTTTCAAATCAAACTGATACTTTCATCCTGATATATAATTATTATAACAAAAAGTCAACTAAAGCTGGCACAATCCGGTATTAATTGGAACAATAACGGCTCTTCTTTCGTTTTTCTTATGTGTTTTTACAAAATACTTTTGTTAAGCCAGTCGTGTTCGAGTTATCAGTTCATGCCAAGAAGTTTTATCAGGTGTTTAATTGGAATAGAAATTCTTGAGATAATAAGCAATATATAATATTAAAGAAGTAGTCAAAATAAATATACCTACTTCTAGTTCCTGAATCCTTTCATTCAGAATATTTTCGTGAAAATTTTCAGGTTTTTCAAAGTTCCACCAATAATTGTCCAGGTCCGTACGATTTATCCAACGTATCTCCGGAAACGCTGTACGGCGGAGTCCCGGCCCTAGTTTTTACGTTTATCTTTAGTACGCGTTTCACTGAACTGCACGATTCACTCTTGAATACAAATCATTGCAATGACAAGTCGCTCCACATATCTTAGCATTTCTTAAGTATTTCACGCAGTGAACACACAACCAGATACAATCCATGGTATCGTTTCGGTCCTATTTCCTTACACTTACTTCGTTCACAGATACGTGTAATTAAAATCTTCACACATCGGAATAAAGTAACGCAATTTGGTACGTATTTCAATAGTGTTATTTAGGTAAGTCTATATAAACAAATGAATATAAGATTATATAATGATAGGTCTTCTCTATTGTCGATCTAGTAATCAATTCTAAGGTGAGTATATCCCGTCTGTACAGGTGAGAAACGCAGGTAAAAGGTGCCAGGGTACATAGGTAAACATAGGCGCCTTAAAGGTGTATCCAAAAGTGGCAACAACGATAGGAGACAATCTGTAAAGGTTGTGGGGTTTAAATAGCCAAAATAACTCAGGCCGTGGTTGGTTTAAATATGTGTTTCTGGTCTGCTTGTTCACTTCAAAAGCCGGAAAAGTGTTTCAGATGTACTGAAGGTATCTGGACATTAGACAATTAACTCTTAATTGTAATATAAAATGTATTGGGGGCTAGAGCTTACGTTTCTTTGCAGCGTACGTTTGAGTATTGAAAGATCGCTTTCAAATTCTATGTTTGCTAATGTATGCGTGCTTACGTAAATGTATATATGTTTACAAATGAACACGTTTAGAGGTTTAGTACGTAAACGACCAGAAGCGGTCAGCTGATCTAGGCATTGGGGAGAGACATAAAAAGCACATGAACACCTGTCTTAGATTACTCCCATATTTCTTACGAGCGAAATGGTGCGTTTGATGGAAGGTTGGTTATTCCATACGTCAAACATTACCGGTAAAAGATAACCCGGACACAGGTCAGACATTACCGGTAAAAGGTTACACGAACACATGTCAGATATTACCGGTAAAAGTTTACACGGACACAGATCAAACATTACCGGTAAAAGATTACCCGAACACAGGTCAGACATTACCGGTAAAAGGTTACACGGACACAGGTCAGACATTACTGGTAAAAGGTTACACGGACACAGGTCAGACATTACTGGTAAAAGGTTACACGGACACAGGTCAGACATTACCAGGAAAAGTTTACACGGACACAGGTCATACTTTACCGGGAAAAGTTTACACGGACACATGTCAGACATTACCAGTAAAAGTTTACACGGACACAGGTCATACTTTACCGGGAAAAGTTTACACGGACACATGTCAGACATTACCAGTAAAAGTTTACACGGACACAGGTCATACTTTACCGGTAAAAGTTTACACGGACACATGTCAGACATTACCGGTAAAAGTGTACACAGACACAGATCAGACATTATCGGTAACAGTTTACACGGACATAGGTCAGGCATTACCGGTAAAAGTTTACACAGATCAGACATTACCGGTAAAAGGTTACGCGGACACAGGTCAGACATTACTGGAAAAAGGTTACACGGACACAGGTAATACTTTACCGGTAAAGGGTACACGGACACAGGTCATACATTACCGGCAAAGTGTACACGGACACAGGTCATAAATTACCGGTAAAGTGTACACGAACACAGGTCAGATAATACCGGTAAAAGAGTAAACGGACACAGGTCAGACATTAGCAGTAAAAGTTTACACGGACACAGATCAGATAATACCGGTAAAAGTGTAAACGGATACAGGTCAGACATTACCGGTAAAAGTGTACACAGACACAGATCAGACATTCTCGGTAACAGTTTACACGGACACAGACCAGACATTACCGGTAAAGTGTACACGGAGACAGGTCATACATTACCGGTAACGTGTACACGGACACAGGTCAGATAATACCGGTAAAAGTTTACACAGACACAGATCAGACAATATCGGTAACAGTTTACACGGACATAGGTTACACATTACCGGTAAAAGTTTACCCGGACACAGGTCATACTTTACCGGGAAAAGTTTACACGGACACATGCCAGACATTACCGGTAAAAGAGTACACAGACACAGATCAGACAATATCGGTAACAGTTTACACGGACATAGGTCAGGCATTACCGGTAAAAGTTTACACAGATCAGACATTACCGGTAAAAGGTTACGCGGACACAGGTCAGACATTACTGGAAAAAGGTTACACGGACACAGGTTTGACATTACCAGTAAAAGTTTACACGGACACATGTCAGACATTACCGGTAAAAGTGTACACGGACACAGGTCAGACATTACCGGTAAAAGGTTACACGGACACAGGTCATACTTTACCGGTAAAGTGTACACGGACACAGGTCATACATTACCGGTAAAGGGTACACGGACACAGGTCATACATTACCGGCAAAGTGTACACGGACACAGGTCAGATAATACCGGTAAAAGGTTAAACGGACACAGGTCAGACATTACCGGTAAAAGGTTACACGGACACAGGTCAGACATTACCAGTAAAAGTTTACACGGACACAGGTCAGATAATACCGGTAAAAGGTTACACGGACACAGGTCAGACATTACCGGCAAAAGGTTACACGGACACAGGTAAGACATTACCGGTAAAAGTTTAAACGGACACAGATCAGATAATACCGCTAAAAGTGTACACGTACACAGATCAGACATTACCGCTAAAGTGTACACGGACACAGGTCAGATAATACCGGTAAAAACAGGTCATACTTTACAAGTTTACACAGATCAGACACAGGTCAGATAATACCGGTAAAAGGTTACACGGACACAGGTCATACTTTACCGGTAAAGTGTACACGGACACAGGTCAGATAATACCGGTAAAAGTTTACACAGATCAGACATTACCGGTAAAGGGTACACGGACACAGGTCAGACATTACTGGTAAAAGGGTACACGGACACAGGTAAGACATTACCGGTAAAAGTTTACACGGCCACAGTAATACCGGTAAAAGGTTACACGGATACAGGTCATACTTTACCGGTAAAGTGTACACGGACACAGGTCAGAGATTACTGGTAAAAGGTTACTCGATTACTGGTAAAAGTTTACACGGGCACAGGTCAGACATTACCGGTAAAAGTGTACGCGGACACAGGTCAGATAATACCGGTAAAAACAGGTCATACTTTACCGGTAAAAGCTTACACGGACACAGATCAGACATTATCGGTAAATTACCGGTAAAAGTTTACATGGACACAGATCAGACATTACCAGTAAAGTTTACACGGACACAGGTCTGACATTACCGGTAAAAGTTTACACGGACACAGTAATACCGGTAAAAGGTTACACGGACACAGGTCAGACATTCCCGGTAAAGTGTACACGGACACAGGACATACATTACCGGTAAAGTGTACACGTACACAGGTCAGATAATACCGGTAAAAGGGTAAACGGACACAGGTCAGACATTACCGGTAAAAGTGTACAGGGACACAGGTCAGACATTACCGGAAAAGTGTACACGGACACAGGTCATACATTACCGGTAAAGTGTACACGTACACAGGTCAGATAATACCGGTAAAAGGGTAAACGGACACAGGTCAGACATTACCGGAAAAAGTTTACACGGACACAGGTCTGACATTACCGGTAAAAGTGTACACGTACACAGATCAGACATTACCGGTAAAGGGTACACGGACACAGGTCAGACATTAACGGTAAAAGTTTACACGGACACAGGTCAGACAGTCCCGGTAAAAACGTACACGGACACAGGTCAGACATTAACGGTAAAAGTTTACACGGACACAGGACTGACCTTACTGGTAAAAGTTTACACGGGCACAGGTCAGACATTAACGGTAAAAGTTTACACGGACACAGGTCATACATTACCGGTAAAGTGTACACGTACACAGGTCAGATAATACCGGTAAAAACAGGTCATACTTTACCGGTAAAGTGTACACGGACACAGGACATACATTACCGGTAAAGTGTACACGGACAGAGGTCAGATAATACCGGTAAAAGGTTCCACGGACACAGGTCATACTTTACCGGGAAAGTGTACACGGACACAGGTCAGATAATACCAGTAAAAGTGTACACGGACACATGTCAGATATTACCGATAAAAGTTAACACGTACGCAGCTCAGACATTACCGGTAAAAGATTACCCGGACACAGGTCATACTTTACCGGTAAAGTGTACACGGACACATGTCAGATATTACCTATAAAAGTTAACACGGACGCAGCTCAGACTTTACCGGTAAAAGATTACCCGGACACAGGTCAGATATTACCGATAAAAGTTAACACGGACACAGGTCATACTATACCGGTAAAAGTTTACACGGACACATGTCAGACATTACCAGTAAAAGTTTACATGAACACAGGTCTGACATTACCAGTAAAGTGTACACGGACACAGATCAGACATTACCGGTAACAGTTTACACGGACACAGACCAGACATTATCGGTAACAGTTTACACGGACACAGGCCAGACATTACTGGTAAAAGGTTACACAGACACAGGTCAGACATTACCGGTAACGTGTACACGGACACAGGTCAGATAATACCGGTAAAAGGTTACACGGATACAGGTCATACTTTACCGGTAAAGTGTACACGGACACATGTCAGATATTACCGATAAAGGTTAACACGGACGCAGCTCAGACATTACCGGTAAAAGATTACACGGACACAGGTCAGACATTACCTGTAAAGTGTACACGGACACAGGTCATACATTACCGGTAAAGTGTAGACGGACACAGGGCAGATAATGCCCGTAAAAGTGTACACGGACACAGGTCAGACATTACCGGTAAAAGATTACCCGGACACAGGTCATACTTTACCGGTAAAAGTTTACACGGACACAGATCAGACATTATCGGTAACAGTTTACACGGACATAGGTCAGACATTACCGGTAAAAGTTTACACGGACACAGGTCAGACATTACCGGTAAAAGTGTACACGGACACAGGTCAGATAATACCGGTAAAAGTTTACACAGATCAGACATTACCGATAAAGTGTACACGGACACAGGTCAGACATTACTGGTAAACGTTTACATGGACACAGATCAGACATTACCGGTAAAAGGTTACACGGACACAGGTAAGACATTACCGGTAAAAGTTTACACGGACACAGACCAGACATTACCAGTAAAGTGTACACGAACACAGCTCAGACATTACCAGTAAAAGTTTACATGAACACAGGTCTGACATTACCAGTAAAGGTTTACACGGACACAGATCATACATTACCGGTAAAGTGTACACGGACACAGGCCAGACATTACCGGTAAAGTGTACCCGGAAACAGGTCTGACATTACCGGTAAAAGGTTACACGGACACAGGGCAGACATTACCGGTAAAAGGTTACATGGACACAGATCAGACATTACCGGTAAAAGGTTACATGGACACAGATCAGACATTACCGGTAAAGTGTACACGGACACAGGTCAGACATTACCGGTAAAGTGTACCCGGACACAGGTCTGACATTACCGGTAAAAGGTTACACGGACACAGGTCAGACATTACTGGAAAAAGTTTACACGTACACAGATCATACATTACCGGCAAAAGGTTACACGGACACAGGTAAGACATTACTGGTAAACGTTTACATGGACACAGGTCAGACATTACTGGTAAAAGGTTACACGGACACAGGTCAGACATTACCGGTAAAAGCGTACACGGACACAGGTCAGATAATACCGGTAAAGTGTACACGGACACAGGTCAGACATTACTGGTAAAAGGTTACACGGACACAGGTCAGACATTACCGGTAAAAGTTTACGCGGACACAGGTCAGCAACCCAATAGAAACTAATAACTTGGTCAAATGATCGGAAGCGAAGTACACGAGACTTCTTATTGTTATACTCTCGCAATTTATCATGAGTATTCATATAGCGTATCATTTGTTGATAGATTGTGTACATAGTGTATTTAAGTTGTAAAAAAACACGATATTTTATTTAATGTATGTAAATAAAGCCCTAGCCAACGCCAAGATTTCCTGCCCTTGTGTCTTACCTTTACAATGATTAAATATAGTGCTGTTATTGTAAAGACGCTGATTGCCTACTTGTTTTATAATATTGAAATGTATTACTCGTGAGTGTCAAAATAAACTAAAGTTTAACTAAAGTAATGTCGTTGAATTATTGAGTGTTATACTATCGCTCTTACCTACTAGGCTAAATTTCGATGGAGTGTCCAATCTGAAAATCAAGGGAGGTTCCTCTGTAGGTAGTAATACTGGTTTTACGATTATTTATAGGTACATTTGTATAAAAGGAAAAGGAGACATTGAAACACGTTCCAAATGCTAACACCAATTCTTAGTATCATTGTTACTGAAATATTCTGACACCATACTCCAAATGTCGAATTAATGGAATGTGAATTTTGAAAAACTCAAAACGTCTTTTGAACAATCGAGCCTCCTTTCATCAGATTTATACAATCAGGATTGAAACGTAATAACAACTATTTTTTCATAACAGTAACACTAGTTACATTGATCTTGATCAAACTAACCCCGATAATTGCATTTTATTACAAATATTCAAAGAAGAAGAACAATTCTTAACTATGAGCATTCATATACTGAACACTGTACCACTGGACATTTTATGAGGTTTTGCAAAATGCAATAAAATATAACACAGCAAACTAATCGAGTATTAAATCTGAACAGAAGAGCATGCCGGATTTTCCTGTAGTAATGGAAAACGTCCTACCCCTTATAGCACCGAATGTCCAGAAATAATCTACAGTGCGCACTGTTTTGCTCCGACGGAAATCCTATACAAGGCCAATTAATATAAACGTATTGCTTCGCCGGAATCCGTGCCGCTTTATCCTGATAGAAGCTCTCTGACGGAAGCCATTACCACGAGTATCGGGATTACCCCCAGTGATTTTCGCGAGCGGACCACCGATTAAATAGAAATATAATATTAAACAAAAATACCTAAATTGTAGTTTGCAGTTTAAACGCTAAAATAACATGTATACAACACACCTAATTGCGACGGGTTGAATCTAATTTTTCGTTTCCTATATTTATTTGTTTTTCTTTTCTTGATATTTATACTTCATAGCGCCTCCCTTGTCACCTTGTTGGCTATATATTGCAGTTCGTTAGTACGTGAGTATCCCAATGGGTTAGATTCCCAGTCCGAGACATACCAAAGTCCTAATAATTGGCAGGTGATATTACCTCCTAAATGCTCATTTAGGGTAAGTTCAACGGTCAGTGAAATGTGACAGGGCGGGGTTCTTAGCTGGGAGACTTCGGCGTGGTATTTTAGTGAGGAAGCCCTCCTTGAGTCAGCATCATCCTCGATATTCCGGGGATTACGCTCACGTACGTTCTCTATACCCCTGCAATATGTAATGGCAAATATACACAGTAGATTGGTTTGATCTTTTGGTGTACACCAAATAGCGCGGCAGCTTGACGGTAAAGATTGACTAGCTTTGAAGTCGGGCGTCGCTCCTTTGTAACCATCAAAGGACAGGTATCAACCTTGTGATTGGTCAGGGTTATTTTGAACATGAAACCAGCCAAAAAGCTTATCACGTGCCTTTGATTTTGTCATGACATATTCCAGAGGTGCAGAGAACCTAATTGGGCGAACCCCTGAACATTTGAGGATGAGTCGGTATTAGATCCGAGTTATCGCAAGGTGGCAAATACACCAACATTCCGCTACCAATACACACGTATACAATTCACCTGTGGAGGCGAGTCCTGAATGAACCATATAAACCAAGCATGCATATGTTTTTGAAAGGTCTTTGTGATATTTCTACACAATCTTTAATGAGTAAGATTTTTGCAGAACATAAAATGAACTAACGGGAAGGTATAATGAATTTTGCCACGACAACGGGCTGTAACAGGAAAGAGATCCGTATTCACGAAACCGCTCTCATGCTCAAGCATGTAGTTTGTCCTCAAGCCTAATTTCTTCTCTTGGTTATAAATTGATAAGAAAATCTTACTCTGTCAATGATTTGGAAACCATTTGAAGAGAATTAAACCCAAATACTGTTTTCAATGTTTACATTTGACTTTTGATCGTTTGACATGATTTAAGAGAATTACAAGAAAGTTTGTTTGAGCACAGAATCAATGCTTGAGCATGAGAACGGTTTCATGAATAGGGGCCCCGGAGATCGAACCTCCGATCCCAGACTTCCTAGTCGGATGCTCTACCACTGAGCTAAAGGGAAATTCCCACTAGCGCGAAGCTAGAAGGCGACCGGAATCCTATGTACAATTGAAATCTACCATGGAGCTAATGATCAGTTGATGACGTTTCATAACCAGTGGAAATATAAACATAGACAAAGACATAAAAGTATGTGATATTTGCACTGCACCGCAGCAAAATAAGCTATTGATGACGTATTAGTCAATGAAACATTGTGACGTCACAGTCATTGTTTAGATTGCATTTTGGGATCGCGCAACTCTAGCATAGCTACGAGCCTTGTTATACGCATGCATTCGCAAATTTGATAATATTCTACATTGTATAGACAAAAATGGGTTGTAAATTCACGAAGGTAAGGGATCAGCGTTCTCGTGATGATGACGGGAAAATATCGGAAGTGATTAGCCAAAGTTCGAGTTTTACGGACTCCAAGACAGATCTCGAGTGCCACACTGCACCAGCTACCAGGGAAATTGTGGAGAAATGTCAGCAGGCTATGTCGGAGGCAAATACACAGGAGGAGGAAGTGTTAAGTCTACACATGTACCCTCCCGATGACATAGATGAACATTCAGATGCAATGAGTGTAACAGCCGAAAGTGAAATGGATATATCTTTCTACAAGGAAGAGGTAATCTTGGACCGTAGAGGGGACACACCATTAAGTGATGTATCATCGATGTCGGAGATAAGTCAGTTTTCTTCCAGGTTTTCATCAAGATTATCAGACTTCTTCCGGAGGGGAAAACGGAGCAAACTAAATGCTCAAAGCAAGGTGCCGCTAAATGGTGACTATGGGAGAGGAGATGGAAATGAAGATGACATATCATCGAGCGAATGTGACAGGTCTCCTACTCCTTTCAACAAAGACACGAAGAAAGCAACTCATGAGAAGGCATCGGAGCTAATTGGCAATGTCCAAGATGGAGAGGAAATGCCAGATCCTGACATAGAAGACGATGGTAGGCCATCCTCCTCCTCAAGCAGCGAAGATTCCGTTTTCCATCCACAATTCAACTGCCGTGTTTTAGCCAGGCCTAATGCCGCAAGAGGATCAAGAAACCTTGTGCAAGCCACACCAGATCCGGCGGAGATTGCTCACCGTATCGTAAAGTTTGAGGCAGACGTTGAACAACTGATTAGTGAACATGCTCTACCGACCAGGGACTACCAAAACAGACAACTTCGACCAATGGTAAGACATGTAAATAGTTACATTCGGTGTTATCGTGTGGAAACTCGATGGTTCTACAATGTACATGTATTACCATCTTTGAATAGCCGTGGTCTGGCAGTGGGACCTAAACTGTTTTGCAAAAGTTCTTAAATTCAGAATGTGAATACAATGCATATCTATATATATACATCGTAAGGTTGTTATTTCCTCGATGTTTTATTTGGAAATAAATGAGATATTTGTTATCCTTAGGGAGCACGTGGACCACGTCTGCCGTCATATAGCCTCCGGTTCCAGAAACCGAGAGCAGGTGTGAGTTCCGAGACCGTTTCAGGACGCGGAATGATGTACAGCAAACATTTTGCCAACACCATGAGTCGCCCCCAGCTGACTGTGAGAGGACTGTCGGCAACAGATGACTGCCTCACTCAGTGGATGGTTAGTCAGCAGAGCAGGGATTACGAACTGTTATAGAGCGAAGGTAAATGCCAAACCAATTGGTGATGCTGAATGGTAACTTAGTGTGGTTGTGACACGGACAAGCCATTGTCCACAGTTGCATTGCTTCAATTTATAACCAGTACGTGGTCCTGATTGTGTCGCTTCACATTGCTTCGGCTAGGTAGACTAACACATGTACATGTACCGTTGTGATAACTTGATGCGTTACATGTTTTAGACAATGATAAACTGTTTTTTCTGCTGCAATGGGTATTGCTGTTATTTACAATCCACGTGAAATTATATTGCTTTTGTTTGCTAATCTTGGCATATTTCTAATCTATTATCCAGATGGAGCAAAGGAATATTGTAGAGAAGGCAACTGGTCGACGTCACCAAGGTGAAAGCGAAGGGGGTTATCAGAGTAATAGTCTGCAACATGTTCTCAAAACGTTCATCGATATATGAACAATGATGTTGTGACTGTCGAATGGCGATGTACATCGACGATGACTGGATGGATTCCGCCATGGTGTAATGGAAATTGTAAACTCTCTACGAGAAATACCCCCCTTTTTTAATGGAACTGTCGTTTATAATGGGTCATTGGTTGCTTGATATACATTTTATTGGTTAACCTTTTACAGGCCCCTGCGCAAGTTTACAGCATTTCAAAACAAAATGGTAGATAACAAACACATGGTGGCTAAACATACCCATGATCTATCGAACATGTATTGGCAGTTAGAATGCAGGTAAACATAAACATTGAAAGGCCCACATTATGCAGTGCAGATCAGGGGGCAGCAAATTTAATACTCATTAAAATAATCGGCAATCGTCCGCTGATTAAGTTGACCTTTAGCTACGGGAAAAACATGAATTTCTTAGGAGCGCAATGATGTGTTTGGTGGAAGGCCTGGTTGATGAACAGAAATGCCAAATCAAATAGGGGTGGAATATTTAATGATGATTATTGTCTCAATGTTTTATATCATTGAATGTATAACACATGAATATAAATCTAAAATAAAGTTTAAACTGAAGTAATGTCGTTGAATTATTTCTCCTGGCGCAGAAATTACATTTGTTGCTACTACAGCAGCGATGTATCAGAAGTATCAAATACATGTGAGTCACTTACATTGGAGCCTTGACATTCCACAGGTACAGCTTTTGGGTCAATTATACAATTTTTGAGTCACTTACGTTTAGGCCTTGATTATCCACATACAAATGAATACGGCTTTTGAGTCACTTATATTGAATCCTTGACAATCCATATATACATCGTTTGAGTCACTTACATTTGGGCCTTGACAATCCATATATACAACATTTGAGTCACTTGGCAGTTAGTATGCAGGTAAACATAAACATCGATAGGCCCACATTATAAAGTGCAAATCAGGGGGTCAGCAAATTTAATAGTCATTAATTGATTTGATTGACCTTCAGCTACGGGAAAAACATGAATTTCTTAGAAGCGCAATGATGTGTGTGGTAGAAGGCCTAGTTGATGAACAGATCAGAGAGAGAGAGAGAGAGAGAGAGAGAGAGAGAGAGAGAGAGAGAGAGAGAGAGAGAGAGAGAGAGAGAGAGAGAGGTTATTGCTTTCAACATATAATGCACACATTCCTTCTTACTTTTATGTACAAATTATAGTAGATTTTAAAATTTGTCATGAAAATGGAACAATCAAGCACAACCAGCGCAGTGATATCCTGGCACTATTCCATACTTTCAGATATTCAACAGTTCGTCACGTCCCGTGCTTTGTAGCTTTCTCCTTTTCATTCCATCCTTTCTCGAAAACTCGTTTCCACCGCACTGACTGTAACTGAATGGCCCATCACATGCCTATCTTACATACATTATATACAACGGTAAGTGGAACTATTTACAGAAAAAACGTAACGCAAATCTCCACACTCACTCCCATACATTCACACTCTCGTGCATTTAATAGAAAGTTAAACATCACAGAGGATTACTTAAGAAATAAGGAACACACAAGTGCACTTTTTATCATGTAATACGGACACAAGCTAAGAAATGAATATGAAAGATAATGAGGACTGTTGCAGAGGAGACAGAAGAACGTGACCATATTAAAACCTGCGAGTACTCGATACATACTGTTGGACATATATAAATACATTTTTATTTTCGTCACTCGAATAATCTGCATGGCCATACAATAATTTCTCTAAGCTTAGAGGTAAGTATTCATGAAGATTTCTAAACATTTGAAATCTTTGATCAGTATATATACTGCATGTAAAAAAAGAAATGATGAGCATTTTCATTAGGATATCCACCTGCACAAATATGAGAGTTGATTAGGTTAACATTAAAGAGATCATCATTCAAAGGGCTAACTAGAAAGTTTAAACCGACGCAGGTCAGACATAACCGGTAAAAGTTTACACGGACACAGGTCAGACATAACCGGTAAAAGTTTACACGGACACAGGACAGACATTACCGGTAAAAGTTTACACGGACACAGGTCAGACATTACCAGTAAAAGTTTACACGGACACATGTCAGACATTAGCGGTAAAAGTGTACACGGACACATGTCAGACATTAGCGGTAAAAGTCTACACGGACACAGGTCAGACATTACCAGTAAAAGTTTACACGGACACATGTCAGACATTACCGGTAAAAGTTTACACGGACACAGGTCAGACATTACCGGTAAAAGTTTACACAGACACAAATCAGACATTACCGGTAAGAGTTTACACGGACACAGATCAGACATTACCGGGAACAATTTACACGGACACAGGTCAGACATTACCGGTAAAAGTGTACACGGACACAGGTCAGACATTAACGGTAAAAGTTTACACGGACACAGGTCAAATATTACCGGTAACAGTTTACACGGACATGGGTCAGACATTACCGGTAAAAGTTTACACGGCAGACATTATCGGTAACAGTTTACACGGACACAGGTCAGACATTACCGTTAAAAGTTTACACGGACACCGGTCAGACATTTCAGGTAAAAGTTTACACGGACACAGGTCAGACATTACCAGTACAAGTTTACACGGACACAGGTCAGACATTACCGGTGAAAGTGTACACGGACACAGGTCAGACACTACCGGTAAAAGTTTACGCGGACACAGGTCAGCAACCCAATAGAAACTAATAACTTGGTCAAATGATCGGAAGCGAAGTACACGAGACTTCTTATTGTTATAATATCGCAAATTATCATGAGTATTCATATAGCGTATCATTTGTTGATAGATTGTGTACATAGTGTATTTAAGTTGTAATGAAACACGATATTGTATATAATGTATGTAAATAAAGCCCTAGTCAACGCCCAAATTTCCTGCCCTTGTGTCTTACTTTTACAATGACTATATATAGGGCTGTAATTGTAAAGACGCTGATTGCCTACTTGTTTTATGATATTGAAATGTATTACTCATGAGTGTCAAAATGAAATAAAGTTTAACTGAAGTAATGTCGTTGAATTATTGAGTGTTATACTATCGCTCTTATCTACTGGGCTAAATTTCAATGGAGTGTCCAAACTCAAAATCAAGGGAGGTTACTCTGTAGGTAGTAATTTGAGGTTTTTGAAGTAAAACCAATTTTCATGATGTAATACTTACCATAACTTTAGTATGCATATACAATACCTACACCCATCTTTGTAGCCCAAAAACAAAAGATTCAAATATCCCTACCTCCCTACCGTGACGTAACCTCTATCTCGATGACAGAGCCACGGAGTGATCTCCCTTCCTCAAACCCCCTTTTATGGAGCCTAAAGGCAGCCAGGATGAGGAGGCAAGGGGAGGAATACAGGGTGGGACTCCATAAAGTTATGGTAAGTATTACATCATGAAAATTGGTTTTACTTCAAAAACCTCAATTTCATTTCAGTAATAATTACCATAACTTTAGTATGCGAATTCGTCTTACCGTAGTGGAGGCTTCGAATCCAGGCAGACCAGGCTGACGGAACAAACTCGAGACATGCTCAAGGTAGGGAAAAGGTTCAAGGAACCCCCCTAATAAAGCCCCGAAAGTAATTAAAAAATGGAAAACCTCCCCGTGAAACGAGCAGGTGTACCACCGTGGTGCCTGATAGCATACTATTTAAAATCACTGAATTACTGTGGAGGAACAGCCACAGACTGTGCAACCACCACCGGTCCAAGGGAATACAATCCATCAGAATGAGAGGCCAAGGACCGGAGATAAAAATCCGTGAAGGTAGTCTGTCCGCGCCAGAAAGCTGCGGACATGACCTCCTGAAAGGGGGACCCATTGAGGAGGGCCCATGACGCAGCAAGGGCCCTGATCTCATGCGCCCTCACCTTATACAACGCCCGAACCTGATCATCCGAGTGGTCGTAACCGTACTTGATGACCTGACAGATCCATCTAGACACTGACTGAGAAGAGATATCCTGTTGACCCTGCTTAATGGGCAAAAACAGACGAGATCGAGGACCTCGCCCCCCCCTGGTTTTATCGAGGTAAAACCTAAGCGCCCGACAGGGACAGAGCAACCTATCCCGTTCCTCAGCTCCAACGAAGGCAGTCAAAGACGGAATCTTAATCGGATCGGGCGAGAAGCCAGGAACCTGATTCTTAGCCATAAAGGCAGGATCAGTGAGAAGGGTAACGGCAGAGTAATTCCTGGACCATCGGAGGCAAGAGGGGTGAGAAGACAAGGCATGAATCTCACTCCTCCTTCGACCTGAGGCCAGGGCAACAAGGAATACCACCTTGTAAGTAACAAACTTCAAGGAGGCAGACGCTAAAGGCTCATAAGGTGCCCGCATCAGCGATTCGAGCACCAGTGGCAAATTCCACTGCGGAGCCAACTGCCGGACCCTAGGCCTGTCCAACCCAAACCCCCTAATCAAGGCAGAAAGAGAGGAGGACGAGCCTACCTCCGACCTACCATGAACAGAGAGAACACTAGCAATGGCCGTGCGATAACCAGCGATAGTGCCAGGGGCAAGATTGCGGTCCCTAAACAGCCAAAGAAGGAAGTCCGCAATCACCTGGACAGTAGCCTTGATCGGATCAACCTTCCTGCCGACACACCAATCACAGTAAATCTTCCATCGTGACTGGTAGACGGCAGATGAGGAAGCCCTAATTGATCGAGCGATGCGATCTGACACGTCCCTAGAAAAGCCCGCCTGAGCGAGGCCTCCTGAGATAGCTTCCACGCGTGAAGGTGGAGGATCTCCGGACGAGAGTGCATCGTCCTGGAACGAGGCTGGCGAAGGAGGTTCGCTCTGAGAGGAAGAGCCAGGGGCTCTTCCACCAGAAGCGACAAAAGCTCCGGAAACCAAGGCTGCCTCGGCCACAGGGGCGCTATCAGGAGGAGGGAACACTGATGCTCCCGAAACTTCTGCAGCACCCTGCCCACCATGTTGAAGGGTGGGAATGCATATGCATGCATTCCCTCCCAATCCAGAGACAGAGCGTCCACGGCCCAAGCCCTTGGATCTGGTACCGGAGAGACAAACGTTGGCAACTGATTGTTCAGTGAAGTGGCGAACAGGTCTATGTGAGGCCTGTCCCACACCTGACAAATTCCCACGAAAATCGAGGGATTCAGTTGCCACTCTGTCAAAACCGGCTGGCGGCGCCTGGAAAGAGTATCCGCCAGAACATTCAACCTGCCTGGTAGATGCTTGACACAAATTGTCAACTGCATTTCCTGACATAGAAGCAGAATGCGGATAGCGAGGGCACACAGGGTGTGAGACCTGGTTCCCCCCTGTCTCTCCAGATACGCGACAACCGTAGTGTTGTCCGTAGCCACACAAACCACCTTGGAATGCAGGATCTCCCGAAAAGACTGCAGAGCCAACAGAACAGCCCTCATCTCGAGCACATTGCTGTGCTCCGAGAGCTGTTCCCCAGACCACTCCCCCGACTGGCAACGCCCGTCGAGATAAGCTCCCCACCCTGTCATGGATGCATCCGTGTACAGGGTCATAGTGGGAACTGGCTTGGACAAAGGAACCCCTCGGAGAACATTGTCCTGATGAGTCCACCAGCGTGCGTACTCCTTGACCGACTGGTTCAGAGGAAGCAAGGCTTCCCAATCCCTTGAAGAAGGGACCCAGTTGGCAAGGAGAAACATCTGGAGAGGCCTGATGTGAAGTCTCCCTAAGGGGACCACATCGGCCAGGGCGTTGAGATATCCCAGAAAACTGAGAAACCAACGTACCTGGACTTGAGACCGGCCGATAAAGGTCAGAGCAAAAGCCCTGGCCTTCTCGAACTTCTCCATCGGTGGAAGGGCGATGCCCTGAACCGTATTGAAACGGTTCCCCAGAAAAACAAAATCCTGAGATGGGGAAACCTCCGACTTTTCTCTGGAAGGAATGAAGCCGACCTTGAGTAAGAGTTTCAGAACCAACCGGGTGACCTGTACCAGAGACTCTCTCACTAGGTGGAGCATGAGGGAGTCGTCGAAATAGATGTGAACATCTATTCCTCGAGAGTGCAGGAATCCCACGACCACCTGCAGCAGCTTGGTGAAAACCAAAGGTGCAGTCGTGAGCCCGAACGGCATGGCCCGGAACTGGAAGACCTTTCCGTTGCAAGTAAAACGGAGGTACTTCCGTGCCGACTTCTTGATGGGGATGTGGAAGTAGGCGTCCTTTAGATCTACTGAAGTCGCCCACATTCCCTCTCTCACGGAGGCGATAATACCCCGAGGAGTCTCCATCTTGAAGTGAGGAGAATCTACGTGCTTGTTGAAGGCACTTAGATCTATGATGGGACGCCACGCCCCGGACTTCTTCCGAACCAGAAACATTCTGGAGTAGAACCCGGGAGTGCATCCCGACATAGGAACCTCCTCGACCGCGCCCTTGGAAAGCATGGTCCTTACTTCCTCCTGGAGCGCCAGAGCCTTTTCCGGATCCCCCGGTGGAGGAAAAAAGATTGGCTCTGACGCTAAGGGCGGATCCCGCACTAGCGGAATGCCTAACCCCTCCTTGATCACAGACAAGGTCCATGCGTCTTCCGTAATTTCCTTCCACTCTGGAAGGAAAGCAGAAAGACGACCCCCCACAGGAAGATCTGGTCGAGGCAGATCGAGACCTTGCCAGGCAAGAGAATCGTCTGCTGACCCGAAGCCTAATCCTGCGGGAGAAGGACCTAAGCTTGAGCCGAGAGGACTGCATTCCTCCCGGCCAAACTCGTCGTCTGACACGACCAAGGAGGGAAGAAAAGAGTCAGGAACCCTTCTTCTTACCCCCAGGAGGGTTCTTACCCTTCTTACCCTTCCATTTGTTGCCCTTGAAGGGAGGCTTATACTTGGGCTGCGCAGAGGACTGCGAAGCCGAAGGTTTAGCCTTCTTCTTAGGAGGCGCTGACCCCTGCGAGGTACTGGCCTTCTCAGCCTGAATCCTCTTCACCAGAAGTGCAGAGGCGACCGAGTCCTCCTTCAAATCCTTCTGAACAGAAGGAAGGGCCCCTCCAAAAAGAGTGGACCCTGAGAAGGGGGCAGTCAACAGTCTGGAACGGTAAGGCTCATCGACCGGGCGATTTTTCAAAACTGAAAACCGCCTAGCCAACAAGACATTGACGAGGGATGACACCTGTAAAGCTGCCAGCGCTCTCAATGCCCCGTTCAGGGCAGAGGTCACTCTGTCCTGGATGTCGGCCTGCTCTGTCTCGGTTATCCGACCCTCAGGCAAGTCGGATACCCTATATAGACAAACCGTCAAGTAGTCTATATACGACAGAATCTGGATGGAGAGACGCAGCAGTCTCTCCATCTTGTGGTGTTCTTTGGGACCGAACACCACCTGGTCCACCGATTTACCGGGCCAAGCTGCAAGTTCCCTCGATTCCAGCTTAGCTGGTTGAGGGGCAAGCAGACCATCATGTGTGGCATAGTCAGTGGCGTGCACCTCTGACAAATCGCCAACACTGAGCTGCAACCCAGCATACCCAGGACTACGGGTTGAAGAAGAATTCTTCCCTAAAACCCGAGACTGGGCGGTGGCCAGAGCTGAAGACACAATGGTGCCTTCTGGCAGAGAGCGGTCCGACCGAGCGGACACCCGAGGAGCCACCAAAGAACCCAAAAGGGTGGTGGACTCGGGGACAGATGATGCCGAAGGTGGTGGGCAAACCTCCTCCCCAAGAATCCGGGAAACGTCAGCCCTAAGGCCCCGCATACCGGATAACACATGCTGGGCCTCAACCTCAGCAGCCTCAGGGTCTCCCTCATCCTGGAAGTCCTCCTCTGAGGGCAAGCCCTCCTGAGGACTGTCGTCAGACGACTCGGAAAGACCAGCGTCTATATCCGAACAACCAGGTGAAAGATGAACAACATCATTGTCCTCTGCCATACCCGCGCCCTCAACGTCCATAGCCTCCACACCATCCAGACCAGAAGCCTGGGGCGGAGGAAATGGGCCAGCCAGAGGGGCCAACCCGAGAGAAGGCTCCCCGTACCGGCGTTTAGGTGCAGTGCGCCTAACGGCCGTGGCTGTAGGTTTAGGCTTAGTAGCCAAAACCCTACCCTTGGACCCAGAGACCAACGAGCCTGCCCGAGAGGCAGAAGTCCTAAAGGTCCGACACACCTTCTTAGGACCGGCCGATAAGGCCCCCGAAGTAGCAGAAAGTTGGGGGGGGTCAACAGAACTGCTAACACGTCTCCGCGAGGGAGAGACCAAACCCCAAGGATTCCATGACGGAAATGCCATGGGGTTAAACCCATATCCCGGAGGATAGGGGAAAGGTCCCGCGGGCTGGGAGTGACCCCAGAACTGGCCAAACTGGCCTGCCTGAGACTGGGGCTGGCCAACTTGCCCAAAGGGCGAAGGTGGACCGCCACTCCCTCCAGGTGGAAACCCGGACATGTACGGGCTATGCTAACACGTCTCCGCGAGGGAGAGACCAAACCCCAAGGATTCCATGACGGAAATGCCATGGGGTTAAACCCATATCCCGGAGGATAGGGGAAAGGTCCCGCGGGCTGGGAGTGACCCCAGAACTGGCCAAACTGGCCTGCCTGAGACTGGGGCTGGCCAACTTGCCCAAAGGGCGAAGGTGGACCGCCACTCCCTCCAGGTGGAAACCCGGACATGTACGGGCTAAGCCCGTAACTGCCGGGATGCTGCCGCAACCCAAAACCATCCGCAGGCTGGTAAGGGCGGCCCAAGGATGGTTGCCCGCAGGCACCCGTATACCCTAAGCCAGGGGAAAACGGAGGCCGGAAACCGGCCCCCTGTCCAGCAAACCCAACCCCTGGGGGGAAACCCCCCAGGTTCCCAGAAGAATGAAACTCGGGACCGGACCTAATAGGACCGGGTCCGGGTAACTGACCGGGAGGGTATGCCTGACCAGCATTGATGCCGGGATTAGTGAGCTGCGCGTCACTAATCCCGGTAGACACAGACAATCCCGAAAGAAAGTCTGTTGTCACACCAGGACCTGAACCCGAAAGAACAGGCCCGGCACCAAGACTGTCCCCAACGACAGCACCACCTGGAATGCCGGGATCACTGACAGAGTCAGTGACCGGCGGCCGGTAGTCCCTACCCGAAGGCAAGCGCGAAAGCTTACGGGCGTTCCCGGCCAATTCGACCCTTGGCTGTGCCAAGCCAGGGTCAGGCTGCCCCTCCCCTACTCCAGGGAGTTCCTGGACAGGAAGGGCCACCCCCTGCTCACGAGAGGGACTTGCCGAAGCAAGACCCCCCGAGACAGGAACAGAGACAGTACCACCAGACCCCAGAGAGCTGGTGGCACGACCCCTACCTCTCTGCTTCCCTCGCTTACCGGAAGAAACAGACGAATCTGTCTTACGGTAAGTTGAGGGTAGCTTTGGAACAATGAAGTCCTTGCCCTGAGATTTTGACTGTGAACAAAGTTCACAAGGCGAAACCTCACTGCAAGGACGACACCTGGGACAGGCATCATGAGGGTCCCGTTCCACAAAGAAATGGGAACACCCATGAGCACTACCTCGTCGCTGTCCCGACCGAGACATACCCTCCAAAGCGAACGTAAACAAAAAATTTACAAGCAGATAAAACGGGAAAATAAGGTTAAAATACGATAGTACAAAGTACGCAACGTAGAAAGAATTTCACCCGTAATATAAATCAGAAAACGGTTAAAATAAATAACGTTTGCCGAAACAAACAACCGTCACCGAAATAAACAGAGGTCGGAAATTAACCCACGATAATGGCGGACCGTGGCACACCACCGGCACACGTGGAGTAAAATAACCGGCCGTAAAAGGCACAAAAATAATTTTCAACAACAATTAGTTATATCAATAAAGGCAGATGGGTATAAGGCACACAAACTGCGCAAAAATATGAGTTGACACTCAAACCAAACCGACAAAACAATGTTTTGAATTGGAGCAAGCTCCGTGCGTCAGCATGCAGCAGGCGCCATAAAAGGAAGAGGAAGGGAGATCACTCCGTGGCTCTGTCATCGAGATAGAGGTTACGTCACGGTAGGGAGGTAGGGATATTTGAATCTTTTGTTTTTGGGCTACAAAGATGGGTGTAGGTATTGTATATGCATACTAAAGTTATGGTAATTATTACTGAAATGAAAACTAGTTTTACGATTTATGGGGCATATTTATAGAGGACATATTTATAGGTACATATTTATAGAAGGAAAAGGAGACATTGAAACACGTTCCAAATGTTAACACCAATTCTTAGTATCATTGTTACTGACATATTCTGACACTATACTCCAAATGTCGAATAAATGGAATGTGAATTTTGAAGAACTCAAAACGTCTTTTGAACAATCGAACCTCCTTTCATCAGATTTATACAATCAGGATTGAAACGTAATAACAACTATTTTTTCATAACAGTAACACTAGTTACATTGATCTTGACCAACATAACCCCGACAATTGTTGCAGTGACGGTAGTATAATAAATGTCTGGGATCCGGATTAACGAGACTCGATAACCTACACGTAGTGATGACAGGACTGTTTAAAGAAATGAAAACTTCTTGCGCGTGTAAAAATCTGTCATTTTCCAATGCCCAAGACTGCAAGGATCTATTATAAATGTCTAACGGCATACAAAAAGTATTTATCATTTTGACTTTAATATGCATAAACCATATGAAGTTGCTGAAGCTGAGCCGACTGATGATGCACAGTTTAAACCGTTAGTTTTTCGTAGATACATGTGCACGGAATCCGTATCAAATCCTATACCATTACGACTTTATTGTACATTTGTAAGTTCAGTAATTACACCAATATATTTATCTTGTATTTTATCACAAATATGCAAAGAGGAATAAGAACAATTCTTAACTTTAAGCATTCATATACTGAACACTGTACCACTGAACATTTTATGAGGTTTTGCAAAATGCAATAAAATATACCACAGCAAACTAATCGATTATTAAATCTGAACAGAAGAGCATGCCGGATTTTCCTGTAGTAATGGAAAACGTCCTACCCCTTATAGCACCGAATGTCCAGAAATAATCTACAGTGCGCACTATTTTGCCCTGACGGAAGTCATATACAAGGCCAATTAATATAAACGTATTGCTTCGCCGGAATCCGTGCCGCTTTATCTGATAGAAGCTCTCTGACGGAAGCCATTACCACGAGTATCGGGATTACTCCCAGTTATTTTCGCGAGCGGACCACCGATTAAATAGAAATATAATATTAAACAATTTGCAGTTTAAACGCTAAAATAACATGTATACAACACACCCAATTGCGACGGGTGGAATCTAGTTTTTCCTTTCCTATATTTATTTGTATTTGTATTTTTTGATCTTTAAACTTTATAACGCCTCCCTTGTCACCTTGTTGGCTATATATTGCAGTTCGTTAGTACGTGAGTATCCCAATGGGTTAGATTCCCAGTCCGAGACATACCAAAGTCCTAATAAATGGCAGGTGATATTACCTCCTAAATGCTCATTTAGGGTAAGTTCAACGGTCAGTGAAATGTGACAGGGCGGGGTACTTAGCTGGGAGACTTCGGCGTGGTATTTTAGTGAGGAAGTCCTCCTTGAGTTGGCATCATCCTCGATATTCCGGGGGTTACGCTCACGTACGTTCTCTATACCCCTGCAATATGCATCAACCTTGTGATTGGTCAGGGTTATTTTGAACATGAAACCAGCCAAATAGCTGATCACGTGCCTTCGATTTTGTCATGACATATTCCAGAGGTGCAGAGAACCTAATTGAGCGAACCCCTGAACATTTGAGGATGAGTCGGTATTAGATCCGAGTTGTCGCAGGGTGGCAAATACGCCAACATACCGCTACCAATACACACTTAAACATTTCACCTGTGGAGGCGAGTCCTGAATGACCCTAGCTGTAAAAAGGACGCTAAAACCATATAAACCAAGCATGCATATGTTATTGAAAGGTCTTCGTGATATTTCTACACAATCTTCAATGAGTAAGCAGTTTGGCAGAACATAAAATAAACTAACGGGATGGTATAATGAATTTTGCCACGACAACGAGCTGTAACAGGAAAGAGATCCGTATTCACGAAACCGTTCTCATGCTCCAGCATGGAGTTTGTGCTCAAGCCTAATTTCTTCTTTTGGTTATAAATTGATAAAAAAACTTACTCTGCCAATGATTTGGAAACCATTTGAAGAGAATTAAACCCAAATACTGTTTTCAATGTTTATATTTGACTTTATGATCGTTTGACATGATTTAAGAGAATTACAAGAAAGTTGGCTGAGCACAGAATCCATGCTTGGCATGAGAACGGTTTCATGAATAGGGGCCCCGGAGATCGAACCTCCGATCCCAGACTTCCTAGTCGGACGCTCTACCACTGAGCTAAAGGGAAATTCCCACTAGCGCGAAGCTAGAAGGCGACCGTAATCCTATTTACTGTACAATTGAAATCTGACATGGAGCTAAGGATCAGGTGATGACGTTTCATAACCAGTGGAAATATATACATAGGCAAAGACATAAAAATATGTGATATTTGCACTGCACTGCTCCACAGCAAAATAAGCTATTGATGACGTAATAGTCAATGAAACATTGTGACGTCATAGTCATTGTTATGATTGCATTTTGGAATCGCGCAACTCTAGCATAGCTACGAGCCTTGTTATACGCATGCATTCGCAAATTTGATAATATTCTACATTGTATAGACAAAAATGGGTTGTAAATTCACGAAGGTAAGGGATCAGCGTTCTCGTGATGATGACGGGAAAATATCGGAAGTGATTAGCCAAAGTTCGAGTTTTACGGACTCCAAGACAGATCTGGAGTGCCACACTGCACCAGCTACAAGGGAAATTGTGGAGAAATGTCAGCAGGCTATGTCGGAGGCAAATACACAGGAGGAGGAAGTGTTAAGTCTACACATGTACCCTCCCGATGACATAGATGAACATTCAGATGCAATGAGTGTAACAGCCGAAAGTGAAATGAATATATCTTTCTACAAGGAAGAGATAATCTTGGACCGTAGAGGGGACACACCATTCAGTGATGTATCATCGATGTCGGAGATAAGTCAGTTTTCTTCCAGGTTTTCATCAAGATTATCAGACTTCTTCCGGAGGGGAAAACGGAGCAAACTAAATGCTCAAAGCAAGGTGTTGCTAGAAGGTGACTATGGGAGAGGAGATGGAAATGAAGATGACATATCATCGAGCGGATGTGACAGGTCTCCTACTCACTTCAACAAAGACACGAAGAAAGCATCTCATGAGAAGGCATCGGCGTTAATCGGCAATGTCCCAGAAGGAGAAGAAATGCCAGATCTTGACATAGAAGACGATGGTAGGCCATCCTCCTCCTCAAGCAGCGAAGATTCCGTTTTCCATCCACAATTCAACTGCCGTGTTTTAGCCAGGCCTAATGCCGCAAGAGGATCAAGAAACCTTGTGCAAGCCACACCAGATCCGGCGGAGATTGCTCACCGTATCGTAAAGTTTGAGGCAGACGTTGAACAACTGATTAGTGAACATGCTCTACCGACCAGGGACTACCAAAACAGACAACTTCGACCAATGGTAAGACATGTAAATAGTTACATTCGGTGTTATCGTGTGAACACTCGATGGTTCTACATTGTACATGTATTACCATCTTTGAATAGCTGTGGTCTGGCAGTGGGACCTAAACTGTTTTGCAAAAGTTCTTAAATTCAGAATGTGAATACAATGCATATCTATATATTTACATCTTAAGGTTGTTATTTCCTCGATGTTTTATTTGGAAATAAATGAGATATTTTTATCCTTAGGGAGCACGTGGACCACGTCTGCCGTCATATAGCCTCCGGTTCCAGAAACCGAGAGAAGGTGCAAGTTCCGAGACCGTTTCAGGACGCGGAATGATGTACAGCAAACATTTTGCCAACACCATGAGTCGCCCCCAGCTGCCTGTGAGAGGACTGGCGGCAACAGATGACTGTCTCACTTAGTGGATGGTTAGTCAGCAGAGCAGGGATTACGAACTGTTATAGAGCGAAGGTAAATGCCAAATCAATTGGTGATGCTGAATGGTAACTTAGTGTGGTTGTGACACGGACAAGCCATTGTCCACAGTTGCATTGCTTCAATTTATAACCAGTACGTGGTCCTGATTGTGTCGCTACACATTGCTGCGGCTAGGTAGACTAACACATGTACATGTACCGCTGTGATAACTTGATGCGTTACATGTTTTACACAATAATATACTGTTTATTCTGCTGCAAAGGTTATTGCTGTTATTTACATTCCACGTGAAATTATATTGCTTTTGTTTGCTAATCTTGGCATTTTTCTAATCTATTATTTAGATGGAGCAAAGAATATTGTAGAGGAGGCAACTGGTCGACGTCACTAAGATGAAAGCGAGACTGGGTTATCAGAGTAATAGTCTACAACATGTTGTCAAAACGTTCATCGATATATGAACAATGATGTTGTGACTGTCGAATGACGATGTACATCGACGATGACTGGATGGATTCCGCCATGGTGTAATGGAAATTGTAAACTCTCTACGAGAAATACCCCCTTTTTTGATGGAACTGTCGTTTATAATGGGTCATTGGTTGCTTGATATACATTTTATTGGTTAACATTTTACAGGCCCCTGCGCAAGTTTACAGCGTTTCAAAACAAAATGGTAGATAGCAAACACATGGTGGCTAAACATACCCATGATCTATCGAACATGTATTGGCAGTTAGAATGCAGGTAAACATAAACATTGAAAGGCCCACATTATAAAGTGCAGATCAGGGGGCAGCAAATGAAATACTCATTAAGATAATCGGCAATCGTCCGCTGATTTGGTTGACCTTCAGCTACGGGAAAAACATGAATTTCTTAGGAGCGCAATGATGTGTTTGGTGGAAGGCCTAGTTGATGAATAGATCAGATCATTATAATTACCGATGAAAGTTTAAACCGATGCCGGTCAGCAACCCACTGGAAACACATAACCTCGTCAAATGCGCCTGTATACAATAGATATTATTCCATCGCAGAGCAATCAATTAATTGCGAATACAAGTTGTAAAATATATTGTGTATATAAGTTGTAAATACACATGATATTGTAAATAGAGTCAACGCCCAAATTTCCTGCGCCTATGTCTTATTTCGCCAATGCCTAAAGTGCTGTAAGTGCCAAATCAGATAGGGGTGGAATTTAATGATGATTATTGTCTCAATGTTTTATATCATTGAATGTATAACACATGAATGTAAATCTAAAATAAAGTTTAAACTGAAGTAATGTCGTTGAATTATTTCTCCTGACGCAGAAATTGCATTTGTTGCTACTACAGCAGCGATGTATCAGACGTATCAAATACATGTGAGTCACTTACATCGGAGCCTTGACATTCCACAGGTACAGCTTTTGAGTCACTCACATTGGAGTCTTGACAATCCACTTTACGGCTTTTGGGACACTTTCATGTACATTGGTTTTCTTACAATCCAATCACTTCCGTGTAGAGAAGCGATACTTAAATGATCTACCAGAATGTATCTTGTCGAATACCGCCTTGTTTGTCGATGACACAAAAATATATAGAGAAATTAGGAGCTATGGGGATAGAAAAGTGATACAACAATACCGGGATAATTTACAGGACTGGTCCAACACATGGCTTTTGATATTTCACCCTCTTAAATGTAAAGTACTTTCAATAAAAGGAAGGAAGTGACAAACTTCTAATTGGCTAATACATGAGAAGATAAAGTTAGACAGGAAAATATATCATCTGAAAAAGTCATTGAAGTATTGATTGATATGGATCTGAATTTTTCGTCACATATTAAGCAGGCAGTAAACAAAGCAAACAGCATTATGGGGCTTATAAGTGACTTTCAAACAACTTTTCAAGTCGCTGGTCCGTCATCACCTGGAATACGCGACAAGTGTATGGAACCAACACAAAGTTTAAGGCATTGAAACAATTGAGAAAATTCAACGAAGGACAACGAAACTCATACCTGGGCTGAAGGATCTTGCCTAGAGCGACCGTCTTAAGGAGTTTGGAGTCCCAACACTTACATACCGAAGAATGAGGGGTGATATAATTAACGTCTATAAGATTTTGAACAATTTTCACGACAACAAAGTTACTGCTGGCATCTGTGATCAAGATTCAACCGTTAGGACAAGAGGGCATACACAGAAATTAAAGACAAAACCCAATTGTAAATTAGATATTAGGAAACATTCGTTTGGCTACGGAACTCTTGATATATGGAACAGTCTTCCCGAGGCGGTCAAACAGGCTACAATAGTTAAAGACATTGAAATTAGTTTGGACAATCATTGGAAACATCTTGAACTTAAATTAGATCACCTTGCTAGATACGAATCTTAACAACGGGAGTGATTTGTAAATTAAAGTTGTTATATTGTATGATATGGACATAGAGGCAGGTAATTGCCTGCGTCCATCAACTATCCTATTAAGTCCTTTTAAATAGTAATGTCATGACCTGGACACGGTAGCCTGAACACCTCACTCGGGAGACACAGCTGAAAAAATAACAGGTAAAAGAGAAAAGTAGGAGAAACCGTGACAAAGAAACACAGGAACACCTTTTGTCTTAGTCCCTTGTTTATCCGTAAGAACTGATCAAACGATCAACTAATGCAACAGAACAGCACAGGACTCATCGTATTCGACGATCGAGGGGTTTATCGAAAATAACTGAAACCTATCAGTAAACTAATATGCACTGTGTAAAATAAAAAAAACACTGCTAAGAATTTAAACAAGCTTTCATTTTTAAACGCCGATTTGTCTAGAAGGTCAGCCTGTCTTTCATGAAAGGACTACTAAAACACTTTTAGACATTTAATTTCTCAACTGCGACATTACATATGTTAATCGTAGACCTTGTACAAGGCCGAACACGAGCGTATAACGAGACCCTGTTCATTCGCCTATTAGAGGGGTATTTATCAAAACACTAGTATCCAAATAATGAGAACTAATATGCATACCTAAATTTAAAACACGAACATGGATTTTGTGTGGATTGTATTTCAGCTGAAGAAGGATTTTGTAAAATTGATACGCATTCCAAAGTTCATAACGACTCGGATTAGTCAGGTGGAGATCTAAAGTTAATTTAAATATGTTAATTATATCACCTTGTCCTGTTAATTGTGGCGAGAAAAGTAACTTTAGAAAATACAAATAAGCTTGATTGAACTGTATTTAACTGCCGTGCTAGTAGGAACTACAGCGTGTCTGACAGTGCACATACCGTGAAGCGTGTATACAACCTAGTTCAAACCGGCAGGTCAATTAAAAACACTTTTCAAATAATTTCTAAAATTCATCATCACTTACATTAAATGTACTTTCAGAAACTTCACCGATGATTAGGTATAATGTCCTATTTACAGGTAAGGTCGTTTATCAACGTTAATTCAGAGACTTCGCCATGCAGAGAAGATACCGAAACTTCACCTAAGTCTCGTGATACAAGCAACAATGTACCGACAATTTCACCAGGTGAAATATTTGCTCTCCAATGTTCAAATTCATATCATTAGTTTAAATTTAATTGTTTTTCGTGGAAATAATATGTTTAAAAACATTTAAATTGATGATGACGGAAGAAGAAAATGGATGAAAGTGTATCTGCAGCGAACATACAAATACATATCCCCCAACCCATATTGTAACTCCCGTGTAGAATCGTGTTTGTATGTGTCGACATTGTGTGACGTGATCGCTCTGACGAGGCAGTTCCGTCAGAGGTGTCAGGAATTGATCCCCTCTGTATCGACCAGCTCCTTATCAGTACCTTTATAGTACCTATACACATTCACGGTAAATCGATAAGTTCCTAAATAGTCCCTTATCGTCTTCTTAGAGGGCACATAATTGAATATGTATATCTCGAAAGGGGCCATACTGGGGTGCATGTACCGGTACACACGACAAGCACATAATACATTACGACTTAAACACAAACATATCTACATATATACATTCTGCACAGTAACTATCATATTATATTACTATTACATATTATTCATGACATTGCAGCAATAAACGTTACTGTATAACTGACAACACGTGTCGCGACCGGGCACCATTCAGTTTGTCTTCAACACATGTTATAGTTATGCCAGTAGGGGTGCAGCATATAGGCAGATTTTTGCTTTGTGTTTTTTTTTATAAGTTAATAAGAAATGCAGTTAAGTTTGATTCTCTTCCCAAACAAGTTTAAAGTTCCCGTTGTTATCGGCAAGGCCATGTCATTATCTAGACCTATAACAAATTAGGAACAGCTGACGTCCCGCACAAAGTTGAAATATAAAACATACATAAGTGTAGCTATTACATCGGATTCATTTGTTTTTTTATTTTAGGAAAAGAAATGAAATATCTAAAATGAGTTAATACTTATATTTAATTAGCGTCGGTTAAAGTGCCAGGGAATGATTTGGATAATGATTGTTTTTAAAGAACAACTGTATTTTGCTAGCGCGTAGTCACGCAATAGTAGCAGTAGTGCTCAGGTTACGTATTCATACGCTGCAGCCGCTGCAGTTATATTTCATAAATGAACCTCTGTATGTAAAGAACTGATATAAAAAAGAATCGCAACATAAATGTCTAAAAGACGTTTCAATACACAGGTCCAACACTATATACAAAACCTCAATATGATGCCCGTCTTTCTTTTCCCCTTTTACCATCAATTTATTTCAATGTCCCTTATTCTCCTTTTTCTTAGTATATAAACAAAGTGCTTTATAATTATAACACCAACATTTCACTCGATAGATGATGGCAGTGTAAAGGAACTTCACTGTAAATCACTCTCTGCATAGCCTTTAAAACTGCTGGGTACATTACTCAAACGTGTTTTGTACACACTGTACATGATATACTATTTAGTAGACTTTTTTGTGATAATTAAACCTTTCTTCTCCATTGTCTTACTGTTGTGTAATATTCTGGTGATTCTGGTACATTGTAAGAACACGACTCCTCTCGCAATATCCCTTGTTTGGAAACTGAAAAGCTCCGAGACTCCTCTCGCAATATCCAGTGTATGCAGATTTACGTGGTTGTGCTATTTTAGCGATCTTCGTCTCTCTCTTTTCATGTCTTGCTAAAAACAATCCAACCGATTTGCATTTGCCAGCTTTTTCTACAGAAAACTTGAAACCAAAGGAGTAGAACCCTAACCAAAATCAGCAACAAGATGTCGTTACTTCAAACAGTTGTAAAGTAAAAATCAGAAATTGAAAAAAAGTGAACCTTATTAAAATTTTATTGAGCGAGTTTTTTCTCCCTATATTGCATAAATTCGCGTGGAATGTAAATCTGTCAATCCAAATATCTTAGAAATATTTATTAAAACAAATTTGAATACCAGGCGAAAGGAAATATACGTGAGTAAATGTTAATTGATTTACAAGACAATATTATAATGATTTTCCGTATCCGGACATAAAAGGCACATACTTTGCCCACTTATAACGACCGAGCTTTTCCTGTAGGTACGGGACATCGTACAAGTGTGCTTTCTGCCGTGTACTACTCTTCCCCACTGTCTCATCTAACCAGGCCGCTAGTCCTCGCTCCTCTAGACTACCTGTAAATAATGGGATTATTTTGTTAAACGATCCTAGCATCATTGGTCAAGAAAGATCTGGGATTCAAAAACTGTCCGGACAGGTCAACCTTAATCATTACCTACCAGAAACAGTGTTGTCCGGACTGGTCAACCTTAATTATATTAATAGACACAGTGTAGATTAACTTATCAACCTAAATCATTACTTACCAGACACAGTGTTGTCCGGACTGGTCAACATTAATCATTACTTACCAGACACAGTGTTGTCCGGACTGGTTAAACTTAATAATTAATTACCAGACACAGTGTTGCCCGGACTGGTCAATATTAATCAATACTTACTAGACACAGTGTTGTCCTGACAGGTCAACCTTAATCATTATTTACCAGACGCAATGTTGTCCGGACTGGTCAACCTTAATCATTACTTACCAGACAGAGTGTTGTCAGGACTGGTAAACCTTAATCATTACTAACCAGACACAGTGTTGCCCGGACTGGTCAACATTAATCATTATTTACCAGACGCAATAATGTCCGGACTGGTCAACCTTAATCATTACTTACCAGACACAGTGTTGCCCGGACAGGTCAACCTTAATCATTACTTACCAGACACAGTGTTGTCCGGACTGGTCAACCCTAATCATTACTTAACAGACACAGCGTTGTCCGGACTGGTCCACCCTAATCATTACTTACCAGACACAGTGTTGTCTGGACTGTCCATCCTAATCTTTACTTACCAGACACAGTGCTGTCCGGACTAGTCAACCCTAATCATTACTTTCCAGACACAGTGTTGTCTGGACTGTCCAGCCTAATCTTTACTTACCAGACACAGTGCTGTCCGGACTGGTCCACCCTAATCATTAATGTCCAGACACAGTGTTGTCCGGACTGGTAAACCTTAATCTTTACTTACCAAACACAGTGCTGTCCGGACTGGTCCACCCTAATCATTACTTACCAGACACAGTGATGTCCGGACTGGTCAATCCTAATCTTTACTTTCCAGACACAGTGTTGTCCGGACTGGTCAATCCTAATCTTTACTTACCAGACACAGTGCTGTCCGGACTAGTCAATCCTAATCTTTACTTACCAGACACAGTGTTGTCCGGGCTGGTCAACCCTAATCATTACTTACCAGACACAGTGTTATCCGGACTGGTCCACCCTAATCTTTACTTTTACCAGACACAGTGTTGTCCGGACTGGTCCAACCTAATCACTACTTACCAGACACAGTGTTGTCCGGACTGGTCCAACCTAATCATTACTTACCAGACACAGTGTTGCCCGGACTGGTCCCCCCTAATCTTTACTTACCAGACACAGTGTTGTCCCGACTGGTCAACCCTTATCATTACTTACCAGACACAGTGTTGTCCCGACTGGTCAACCCTTATCATTACTTACCAGACACAGTGTTGTCCGAACTGGTCCACCCTAATCTTTATTTACCAAACACAGTGCTGTTCGGACTGGTCCCCCCTAATCATTACTTACCAGCCACAGTGTTGTCCGGACTGGTCCACCCTACTCATTACTTACCAGACACAGTGTTGTCCGGACTCGTCAACCCTAATCATTACTTACCAAACACAGTGTTGTCCGGACTGGTCAACCCTTATCTTTACTTACCAGACACAGTGTTGTCCCGACTGGTCAACCCTTATCATTACTTACCAGACACAGTGTTGTCCCGACTGGTCAACCCTTATCATTACTTACCAGACACAGTGTTGTCCGTACTGGTAAACCTTAATCTTTACTTACCAACCACAGTGCTGTCCGGACTGGTCCACCCTAATCATTACAATCATTACTTACCAGACACAGTGTTGTCAGGACTGGTCCACCCTAATCATTACTTACCATACACAGTGTTGTCCGGACTGGTCCACCCTAACCTTTACTTACCAGAAACAGTGTTGTCCGGACTGGTCCACCCTAACCTTTACTTACCAGAAACAGTGTTGTCCGGACTGGTCCACCCTAACCATTACTTACCAGACACAGTGTTGTCCGGCCTGGTCCACCCTAATCATTACTTACCAGAAACAGTGTTGTCCGGACTGGTCCACCCTAACCATTACTTACCAGACACAGTGTTGTCCGGACTGTTCCACCCTAATCATTACTTACCAGACACAGAGTTGTCCGGACTGGTCCACCCTAATCTTTACTTTCCAGGAACAGTGTTGTCCGGACTGGTCCACCCTAATCATTACAATCATTACTTACCAGACACAGTGTTGTCAGGACTGGTCCACCCTAATCTTTACTTCCCAGACACAGTGTTGTCAGGACTGGTCCACCCTAATCTTTACTTCCCAGACACAGTGTTGTCAGGACTGGTCCACCCTAATCTTTACTTCCCAGACACAGTGTTGTCCGGACTGGTCCAACCTAATCACTACTTACCAGACACAGTGTTGTCCGGACTGGTCCACCCTAATCTTTATTTACCAAACACAGTGCTGTTCGGACTGGTCCACCCTAATCATTACTTACCAGACACAGTGTTGTCCGGACAGGTCAACCTTAATCATTACTTACCAGACACAGGGTTGTCCGGACTGGTCGACCCAAATCCTTACTTACCAGACACAGTGCTGTCCGGACTCGTGAAGCCTAATCTTTACTTACCAGACACAGTGTTGTCCGGGCTGGTCAACCCTAATCATTACTTCCCAGACACAGTGTTGTCCGGACTGTTCAACCCTAATCATTACTTACCAGACTCAGTGTTGTCCGGACTGGTCCACCCAAATCATTACTTACCAGACACAGTGTGGTCCGGACTGGTCAACCCTAATCTTTACTTACCAGACACAGTGTTTTCCGGACTGGTCAACCCTTATCTTTACTTACCAGACACAGTGCTGTCCGGACTCGTGAAGCCTAATCTTTACTTACCAGACACAGTGCTGTCCGGACTGGTCAATCCTAATCTTTACTTACCAGAAACAGTGTTGTCCGGACGAGTCCACCCTAATAGACACAGCGTTGTCCGGACTGGATCACCCTAATCATTACTTACCAGACACAGGGTTGTCCGGACTGGTCGACCCAAATCCTTACTTACCAGACACAGTGTTGTCTGGACTGTCCATCCTAATCTTTACTTACCAGACACAGTGCTGTCCGGACTGGTCCACCCTAATCTTTACTTTTACCAGACACAGTGTTGTCCGGACAGGTCAACCTTAATCATTACTTACCAGACACAGTGTCGTCCGGACTGGTCAACCCTAATCTTTACTTTCCAGACACAGTGTTGTCCGGACTGATCCACCCTAATCTTTACTTACCAGAAACAGTGTTTTCCGGACTGGTCCACCCTAATCTTTATTTACCAAACACAGCGCTGTTCGGACTGGTCCACCCTAATCATTAGTTACCAGACACAGTGTTGTCCGGACAGGTCAACCTTAATCATTACTTACCAGACACAGGGTTGTCCGGACTGGTCGACCCAAATCCTTACTTACCAGACACAGTGCTGTCCGGACTCGTGAAGCCTAATCTTTACTTACCAGACACAGTGCTGTTCGGACTGGTCAACCATAATCTTTACTTACCAGACACAGTGCTGTTCGGACTGGTCAATCCTAATCTTTACTTACCAACCCTAATCATTACTTACCAGACTCAGTGTTGTCCGGACTGGTAAACCCTAATCATTACTTTCCAGACACAGTGTTGTCCGGACTAGTCCACCCTAATCTTTACTTACCAAACACAGTGCTGTTAGGACTGGTCCACCATAATCTTTACTTACCAGACACAGTGTTGTCCGGACTGGTCCACCCTAATCTTTACTTACCAAACACAGTGCTGTTCGGACTGGTCCACCATAATCTTTACTTACCAGACACAGTGTTGTCCGGACAGGTCAACCTTAATCATTACTTACCAGACACAGTGTTGTCAAGAACACACGCGATGAAACCGCCTGTGAACATAGTATTTCCCACAAAGGCGTTGATGAGCCTGTCCAAGTCGACTACACCTGGAACAATAGATTATGATGGAATCTATGCGAACTTACATATTTACTACCGTGCTTTATGTAAGTAGATCATACCGATGCAGCATACGCCCTCAATTAAATACTCAATGCATCTGATAGAACACATCGGTACGAAATATCGAAGAATGGTATTTAGATTTTATTACAATATTTTCGAACGAAATTTAAACATAGACATTACTTTTTCGAATTCATGCTGTTGTAAATGGAACTGAGCATCATAAGATTAATCATGAATGGGAAAGTTTTGATTTTTTTTCTTGGTTAAGTGATGTCCTCAATAACATTCCATCACATTTTTCCGTAAAAATCTTGTGAATGTCTATAAACAAGTTGCATAGGATACATGAAACTAGCCATAAATTTGATAGAGTTGCCTCCCTTCAATTGATTTGTAATGATACTTAACAACAGCTGTTGCATGCATAATTATGTAGCGTGGCTCACCTGTACTTATCGAGTGCATCTTTGACCATAGAGGCATCATGAGTCCAAACACAATGGAAATCCCGAGTATAGACATGTTGCGGCCGTTCAGATGTACTGGTATAAGGTTGGCGAAGTTAAAACCTACGAACATTCCGAAGCTCACCATGGAGACCCCTCCAAGAACAGAGTACGGCATGGAGATGAAAAAAGCGCCAATTTTCCCAATCACCCCGAAGATAATGTAGATGATCCCACAGGCGACGAATACACGCAGACTTGCCACCTATAACATCAAATCTGGGTAGTATGGTGCATCAGCTCATGATTATCTCGGACAAGTTAAGGACCTTATTGTCATAACTTTATGTACCTTCATTACAAAAGAACTCCGCGCTAGGCAACTTTCACAAAACACATATTTAAATGTAGTTTGTAACTAGTTTCTGTTCTCAGTTGTGCTGGGGTACATTACTTTGATGACAAAGTTATGTTAAACATTAAAATTGATTTTTTTTTACTGGTAACCGACCATTCCCGCCACAGCATTTACACGAAAAGTCATATGTATTTCATATGCAAACTTCAGTAGCTGTTAGCGTTCCTGTTAGACGAAGATATATGAGCTGTCATGAGAAATGGTACCTGGTGACAATAAGCATACCAACATTTTTTTCACTTTCACTTTTCATAAACAATTTTAGTGTTATGGAATTCCGAATGCGATTATATTAAAACGATAAGCTGCTTATGCGAAACTTTCGTAGCCGAGTGTGATGTAGGCTTATATCATCGCACACGTAGAAAAACTGCAAACCGTTTTCATTTGTCGATATAAACACATTTGTTTCCATTCTTCATATTTCACGTTTTTTGTTCAATGGATGCGAAGCTTTTCCGATTCGCTCGGGGATTAAAAGATTTTTATAGGAAGGCTGGATTTACTGTCACGACAGATGTACACAGGACTTACACACATTCGGAACGCCTTGCCCGATTATAGTACGTTTCATCAAATCGGCCGAGGTGTTCCGAATGAGATGACCCGGTCGCATTTCTGTATATACCTTTGTAAAGCCGATGGCTCCGATATTTGGACCATATGACGTAGTTGCATGCCCAGCCCCCAATGATCCAGCAACTATGCTCATGATTCCCTCCATAAGGATACCCCTGTTGACCGCATGCGTTGGTGGAGGCGGGACATCGCAAATCCTCGCGACTGCGTAGTAGTCACCTACTGAATCGATGACGGATATGAGGGTGGCGATTAAAAATGTCACGAACACATCTAAACTGAATCTGGGCGGTCCAAATTGTCCTGAAATTGAAGTGCGACATTTGTGTCGTAATTGTGAGGCAAATGTTAAGTGAACATGAAAGTCAGGGTCCATTCAAAAGTCAAGATAATGCGAAGTTAATACAGATAGAGGCCAGGGGAAGATGAAGTAGTGTATGTAAAGTCAGGTAGTTTTAAGGTAAAGTTGATTACATGTAGCAGGGGATAAATTTAAGGCTGGTGATATTTGAAGGTCAGGAAAGGGACGAAGTCTTGCAAGAATGGCCTTTATCGAAAATAGAAAGTTAAGTCGAAAGGATGAGTGTCTGTCTATAAGACCATATTTTGGGCCCCGACATATTAAACTAAGGTAAACATTTGACCGAAAGTGGGTTTTTGGGGGTACCAAAAGGGGTAGGGTAAATTACAAATATAATTTGCTGTTTGTAAAATGCGCTTAAAAACCAAAATAATACCATTACTGTTTTTGGAAACATGTGTAAATTAAACAGGCATACATAAAAGAATGAAAAATGACAGAAATTCAATCGTCACTTAAATATTGTTTATATAAAATGGGGGATTAAGTCATGGGGTTGTTTTAGGTTATTTTCAAATGAAAAGTGTTCTGTTTTCTCAATTATTTCCTTTCTAATTCATATTTTGAGTTAAAATTTACAATTTTTCTCATTTAAGTAGACTTGAACGAAATGCATATTCACTATACACTTTCCTGCTGTTTAATACTGAGTTATGGCTTCTGGACTTATCTCAAACATCTCAAATATCTCTCAATCCTAAGTGAATTATAAAGTTCGGGATACCCTTTATATGCTATAAGTATAAGATATTAATTGTAAATATTGGTTATTGTATATATCCTGTAATATTTGCTCAACACCTGTGGCTGAAGTGAGTTCCAGAACTTGATTTGTTTCTTACTTATCAAAGTTAACTCACAAATACAAAATGGCATTTGCCACCACAACTATTGTAAAATGATTAATTTAATATAGTTGTGCGGGAAGGCATTTTTCAACAAAGGGCAATAACTCCGTAAAAAAGGGTCAGAATGAAAAAAATAATCTGGATGCACAACTTCATGTGGTAGTTATCATATCTGGAAAAGTTTCGTTGAAATCGATCCATAACTTTAGAAGGATTTTTTCAAAAAAGGGCCATAACTTCGTCAAAAAAAGGTCAGAATGAAAGATTAATATCTGAATGCACAGCTTCAGGTGGTAATTAGTTTCGTTGAAATCGGTCCATTACTTTAGAAGAAGCTGTCGATTCCAGTATACCCCCCAAACTTCGTTGCGGGGGTTTAATTAAGGAAGTAAACATCCTAATATACCGGGGCCCAAAAAAGGGCCTTATAGACACTCATCATTTGCGGATTCTTTTTCGTAAATATGGTAAGTCAAAATGAAGAACGGGTAAAGTTCAAGGTCACGATAAGTGAAGTTTGGGCAAATATAAAGGTCAATGGTGACAATGAAAGCGTTGGGAGTTGTAGGTCAAGTATGGGCAGGTAAACTGAGTCTTCCAAAGAAGTTAAAATAAGAATTAATACTTGCAAATTCCAATATTCGTATATTTAATGTAAATAGAAAGTTGAGGACGTACAGATGTTTCTATAAAAGTGTATTCTATGACTGTACAGATAAACAAGCTTACCTGGATATGGAAAGTAGAACCAGCTGGCCTCTTCAATTACTTTGAGTCTCGAGTCTGTTCTGGCAAAGTACTGGGCACTGTTAGGATCGTCAGAGAAAGAACCTAGGGTGGTAAGTAGGATACTGACCGACCAGCCAACGACGATAGCTATAAGTAACTGGACAAATTGACAACGGTAATACGGTGGTGAGCAGTATACTGACCAACCAGCCAACGACGATAGCTATAAGTAACTGGACAAATGGTCAACGGTAATTAGGTGGTCGGTACCCTAGGATACTGACCAACCAGCCCACGACGATAGCTATAAGTAATTGGACAAATGGACAACGGTAATTAGGTGGTGAGCAGGATACTGACCAACCAGCCCACGACGATAGCTATAAGTAACTAAACAAATGGACAACGGTAATTAGGTGGTTGGTAGGATACTGACCAACCAGCCCACGACGATAGCTATAAGTAACTAAACAAATGAACAACGGTAATTAGGTGGTGAGCAGGATACTGACCAACCAGTCCACGACGATAGCTATAAGTAACTGGACAAATGGACAGCGGTAATTACATGTAGGTGGTGGGTAGGATACTGACCAACCAGCCCACGACGATAGCTATAAGTAACTGGACAAATGGACAACGGTAATTAGGTGGTGAGTAGGATACTGACCAACCAGCCCACGACGGTAGCTATAAGTAACTGGACAAATGGACAACGGTAATTAGGTGGTGGGTAGGATACTGACCAACCAGCCCACGACGATAGCTATAAGTAACTGGACAAATGGACAACGGTAATTAGGTGGTGAGTAGGATACTGACCAACCAGCCCACGACGATAGCTATAAGTAACTGGACAAATGGACAACGGTAATTAGGTGGTGAGTAGGATACTGACCAACCAGCCCACGACGATAGCTATAAGTAACTGGACAAATGGACAACGGTAATTAGGTGGTGAGTAGGATACTGACCAACCAGCCCACGACGATAGCTATAAGTAACTGGACAAATGGACAACGGTAATTAGGTGGTGAGTAGGATACTGACCAACCAGCCCACGACGATAGCTATAAGTAACTGGACAAATGGACAACGGTAATTAGGTGGTGAGTAGGATACTGACCAACCAGCCCACGACGGTAGCTATAAGTAACTGGACAAATGGACAACGGTAATTAGGTGGTGGGTAGGATACTGACCAACCAGCCCACGACGATAGCTATAAGTAACTGGACAAATGGACAACGGTAATTAGGTGGTGAGTAGGATACTGACCAACCAGCCCACGACGATAGCTATAAGTAACTGGACAAATGGACAGCGGTAATTAGGTGGTGAGTAGGATACTGACCAACCAGCCCACGACGATAGCTATAAGTAACTGGACAAATGGACAACGGTAATTAGGTGGTGAGTAGGATACTGACCAACCAGCCCACGACGATAGCTATAAGTAACTGGACAAATGGACAACGGTAATTAGGTGGTGAGTAGGATACTGACCAACCAGCCCACGACGATAGCTATAAGTAACTGGACAAATGGACAACGGTAATTAGGTGGTGAGTAGGATACTGACCAACCAGCCCACGACGATAGCTATAAGTAACTGGACAAATGGACAACGGTAATTAGGTGGTGAGTAGGATACTGACCAACCAGCCCACGACGGTAGCTATAAGTAACTGGACAAATGGACAACGGTAATTAGGTGGTGGGTAGGATACTGACCAACCAGCCCACGACGATAGCTATAAGTAACTGGACAAATGGACAACGGTAATTAGGTGGTGAGTAGGATACTGACCAACCAGCCCACGACGGTAGCTATAAGTAACTGGACAAATGGACAACGGTAATTAGGTGGTGGGTAGGATACTGACCAACCAGCCCACGACGATAGCTATAAGTAACTGGACAAATGGACAACGGTAATTAGGTGGTGAGTAGGATACTGACCAACCAGCCCACGACGATAGCTATAAGTAACTGGACAAATGGACAACGGTAATTAGGTGGTGAGTAGGATACTGACCAACCAGCCCACGACGATAGCTATAAGTAACTGGACAAATGGACAACGGTAATTAGGTGGTGAGTAGGATACTGACCAACCAGCCCACGACGATAGCTATAAGTAACTGGACAAATGGACAACGGTAATTAGGTGGTGAGTAGGATACTGACCAACCAGCCCACGACGATAGCTATAAGTAACTGGACAAATGGACAACGGTAATTAGGTGGTGAGTAGGATACTGACCAACCAGCCCACGACGGTAGCTATAAGTAACTGGACAAATGGACAACGGTAATTAGGTGGTGGGTAGGATACTGACCAACCAGCCCACGACGATAGCTATAAGTAACTGGACAAATGGACAACGGTAATTAGGTGGTGAGTAGGATACTGACCAACCAGCCCACGACGATAGCTATAAGTAACTGGACAAATGGACAACGGTAATTAGGTGGTGAGTAGGATACTGACCAACCAGCCCACGACGGTAGCTATAAGTAACTGGACAAATGGACAACGGTAATTAGGTGGTGGGTAGGATACTGACCAACCAGCCCACGACGATAGCTATAAGTAACTGGACAAATGGACAACGGTAATTAGGTGGTGAGTAGGATACTGACCAACCAGCCCACGACGGTAGCTATAAGTAACTGGACAAATGGACAACGGTAATTAGGTGGTGGGTAGGATACTGACCAACCAGCCCACGACGATAGCTATAAGTAACTGGACAAATGGACAACGGTAATTAGGTGGTGAGTAGGATACTGACCAACCAGCCCACGACGGTAGCTATAAGTAACTGGACAAATGGACAACGGTAATTAGGTGGTGGGTAGGATACTGACCAACCAGCCCACGACGATAGCTATAAGTAACTGGACAAATGGACAACGGTAATTAGGTGGTGAGTAGGATACTGACCAACCAGCCCACGACGGTAGCTATAAGTAACTGGACAAATGGACAACGGTAATTAGGTGGTGGGTAGGATACTGACCAACCAGCCCACGACGATAGCTATAAGTAACTGGACAAATGGACAACGGTAATTAGGTGGTGAGTAGGATACTGACCAACCAGCCCACGACGATAGCTATAAGTAACTGGACAAATGGACAACGGTAATTAGGTGGTGAGTAGGATACTGACCAACCAGCCCACGACGGTAGCTATAAGTAACTGGACAAATGGACAACGGTAATTAGGTGGTGGGTAGGATACTGACCAACCAGCCCACGACGATAGCTATAAGTAACTGGACAAATGGACAACGGTAATTAGGTGGTGAGTAGGATACTGACCAACCAGCCCACGACGATAGCTATAAGTAACTGGACAAATGGACAACGGTAATTAGGTGGTGAGTAGGATACTGACCAACCAGCCCACGACGGTAGCTATAAGTAACTGGACAAATGGACAACGGTAATTAGGTGGTGGGTAGGATACTGACCAACCAGCCCACGACGATAGCTATAAGTAACTGGACAAATGGACAACGGTAATTAGGTGGTGGGTAGGATACTGACCAACCCGCCCACGACGATAGCTATAAGTAACTGGACAAATGGACAACGGTAATTAGGTGGTGAGTAGGATACTGACCAACCCGCCCACGACGATAGCTATAAGTAACTGGACAAATGGACAACGGTAATTAGGTGGTGAGTAGGATACTGACCAACCCGCCCACGACGATAGCTATAAGTAACTGGACAAATGGACAACGGTAATTAGGTGGTGAGTAGGATACTGACCAACCAGCCCACGACGATAGCTATAAGTAACTGGACAAATGGACAACGGTAATTAGGTGGTGAGTAGGATACTGACCAACCAGCCCACGACGATAGCTATAAGTAACTGGACAAATGGACAACGGTAATTAGGTGGTGGGTAGGATACTGACCAACCAGCCCACGACGGTAGCTATAAGTAACTGGACAAATGGACAACAGTAATTAGGTGGTGAGTAGGATACTGACCAACCAGCCCACGACGATAGCTATAAGTAACTGGACAAATGGACAACAGTAATTAGGTGGTGAGTAGGATACTGACCAACCAGCCCACGACGATAGCTATAAGTAACTGGACAAATGGACAACAGTAATTAGGTGGTGAGTAGGATACTGACCAACCAGCCCACGACGATAGCTATAAGTAACTGGACAAATGGACAACAGTAATTAGGTGGTGAGTAGGATACTGACCAACCAGCCCACGACGATAGCTATAAGTAACTGGACAAATGGACAACAGTAATTAGGTGGTGAGCAGTATACTGACCAACCACATTCCACGACGGTAGTTATAAGTAACTAAACAAATGGACAACGGTAGTTAGGTGGTGAGCAGGATACTGACCAGCCACATTCCACGACGGTAGCTATAAGTAACTAGACAAATGGACAGTGGCAATTAAGTAAAGATTGTTTTACTCTATAATTTATTTCATGATTTTAATGTTTATTGTCGAAATCCCATATACGCATGTCTTCGACATTGCTGTTACAATGGCTATCCACAGCCATTTTACATGGTGATGTCAGAGATGTTGATATACGCATTTAAGGATTGGCGAGAACGAATGCAAAATTCTGTTTATCGTACAATCAAGTTTTTTTTAAAGAATCCCGAAAACAAAATTAACTCAGGCTATCTAGAAATCTAAAATATCGACACTGTAAGCATTTTGCAATTGTGATGTCATAATGTTATTGGAAGTCTGTTACAGTATGACGTTATCCTTGAATTGACGTCACTATAGTGAAGCAATGCTAACATTCAGCCAACATCACGCTGTTTTTGAAAGGTGTTCATAACACAATTTATATAACGGATGTTAAATAACAAATTATCTTCTGACATGTAAATAGATGTACATACATGCATGTTAATAATTTCTCCCCTCGATATTTGGTTCTCACAATTACAATTCACAATATGCTTCGGTCGTGGCAATGGCCTCGCCCAACTGATCGGGTTGCAAATTAAGCCTGGGCTCCAGGGGTTAAAGCCAATTTTAGGGGGTCTGGAGGGTACGTCACCTAAAACCAACTGCATCATTGACCCCTCCCCATGTTAGTGTATTCCATACAAATAACTAATACACCTCAGTCCACCAATGGTATATCTTGAGGTAGTTCTCATTGTGTTTCTTTCATTGTGATACCATAATAAGAATATTTTATTAACTCGCATATGTATAACATAAGATATGTCTATATATCAATATTTTTAGCGGATATTCTTTGGTCAAAACTAAGGAAAATAACCCTGATCGTATGTAAGGGGTGAAATGATACCTAATTTTGATATAAGATAATGTTAACAATATAAAGATGTACACGGGTAATCTTACAGAGAAGACTGTGTGGAGGGGATAGTAGATAATATGGAATCCGCGTGTCTTGCTCCAGAATGGAATTGGTGTCTTCCTTCCTTCCAAGTAAAGAGACAGCACCATAGCCACAGCGAAAGTCCTGTCATCAGAGGAAATACAATTCATTTGTTGCAACACAGAAAATACACCTTCTGAAAATAGAGCCATGCACTAAACGTACAACTGACATGCTCCATTACAATAAATGACCCTGTATAACCGCAATATACGACATCTTTACGTTTACATGCCTACGATCAACACCCCTATGGGTTTGTGGAAAGAGCTGTATCCTACTTCATGGTGTACGAAGCGACTAAGGTGCCTCTTCCCCTGCAGATTTTTTTTTTTCAGTGCCTCCTGCTAAGGGGACATTGAGGAAACTGATGCTCCCCTGGCAACATTTGAGATATTTGCATTTTCTTTTTACTTCCTAGGAACCTCTTTGTTTTCTAGTGCATTGGTTGGCAATACTTCACTTTTGGCCTTAGTGTTGAGTGAGGTAGCCCTCTAAAGTTGGCAACTGATCCGCGCTATGCATACACACACGTACGCATACATTGCACACATAGAGCACTTATTCAACTGACAAGCCTGTTTATAACAATACTGATATATTGTAAATACGGAACTTTGTATAACATCTATCAATTTGTATTAAAATCATTAAAGCGCTATACATAAAATACATCCGAAACTACAACATTCATTTGGATAAAGATATGACAAAATATTCAAAATGATACACAGTAAAATAGGACATAGTGAAATATTTACAGTTATGTACAAAAAGAGGGATGAAATTAGTTTTAAACAGCGATTTCTTAAAGATTTTTTGAAAAGAGCTTCATGTCCGGTGATTGGTTTGGATTTCTTTTGTATAACGTGCTATCAACAGCTAAGGTCATTTAAGGACGTGCCTCCATGTGTGTAGTGTATGCGTGTTTGTGTGTGTGGAAGTCTGAGTGTCTTGTATTCGAACCCTGGCCTGGCCATGTATTTCATCGCACCTGTTACATACCAAAGCCATGCTATATACCTCTAATTGACACGTATACTTAAAATGAGTTGTGTCACAAAGATTGTGTTTTTATTTACTTACAGAAAAGCCACACCAAAATGAGCATTGCAGAATTTGACAGCGGTTTTGTAGATACTGATTCCGATCAAGAAGAGGACAGGAACGACTGTGATTGGTCCAATAAATCGGAGGAGTCGGCCAATCAGACCAGTTGCCCCCAACAATGTCTGTAGTATTCCTGCTACCATCAAACTCCCTTGCATCTAAAATGATAACGTTATATCTTTGCTTTAAAAAGACTATTCCATTTGACTTTTCTCTATCCTTTTTTTATACACCCCGCCTCCATAGATCGCCAAAACATTACCGGCACTAATGGCATAACAACGAAAGTTTAATTAACGAGCCCACTGCAACACCGTCTGATGCCACTTAAATTTGACTCTCAAAATAACTCCATTTATCTTATGCTCGGGCAACGGATGACATAAGTCAATGTTTCAGATAGCCATTTGCAACAAATACAAAAATTCTCCGAGTATGTGTGTCAGTATATGAGATATTTAATCAAATCACAAACCCTCACATCAACGACGTACGGTTATATATATATATATATATATATTAAACACCTATATATGTATACATAAACATTTTACGACTTACCCAAGGGGAAACGGTGTTCTTTCTAAAATAACTTTGAAAGTATCTGAAACTTTGGTCGCATATTCCACTTTTTGACGTACATAAAACTGAGATCCCGGACATTAACGAAACATTTATATAATTTGATTTTGTGCTTTGTATCAAGTTCTGCAATTGGTTAATAGTAGCGCATGTGACTAAAAAACAGCTGTTAATATTACAATGAATGTTCAATAAGCCATTGTCGTTCGAGTTGTCTCCCATTGTATATACCTAACTCACAGTGAAAAAGTTGCCAGATCTACTGTTCATCATTATATTTTCGTTGTTATCTTTGCCTTGTTGTTTATCATGATGAGTATTAGAAATTTTGAAAATAAAGAGGTTTAATTTAAGTTTAAACATTAATTGAAAAATCCAAGATGGCCGTCAGTGGGCCATTTTGTGTATCCAAACAGTCTCAAAACTTAACTTACATATCGAATTTTAGAAAAGTCTCTCCAGTGCTTTCTGATAAATAGTGTTAACAAACATTATGCGAGGATTGGTTGAGTGGTTAACACTCCGGCCTTCCACGCAGGCGGCCGGGGTTCGATCCCCGAAGTCGTCGCGCGCATGGAATATCAGAGAAAGTGTTTTTCTCCTGACCAAACAACTCCAACAACCCAGGTGGAGTATACATTGGTCTGGGGTGGATGTTGCGGAATCAGTGATGTAGCATTCAAGTGAGGTGGCACTATCAAAGATGCCGTTGGAAGCACGGTCCCATTACAAAAAGAACACAATACATCTCCAGCACACACGCAGGCATACACACATAGGGAGATATTAGCCAGGTGGCATAGGACTAGTAGTTAGCGCTTGATAAGGCAGCTCCTGCGAATTCCTCAAAAATTGTATATCCTAATTGTTATAATTGTATATCTATGTACTGTAAAGCGCCTTAGAGTGGCTTATGTTAGCTAGATAGGTCGCTATATCAAATGTTGCATATTATTATTATTATTAGTATTAATTCTCGAAATTCAAGATGACCTTCTGTCGGCCATCTTTGTTTTCGATCAGACCACTGATTCAGTATGCGGAACTAGGACCGTAGGGAACTTTCATGTGAAATTTCAGAAAGATCCCTCTTGTAATTTTTGAGAAATAGTGCTAATAACATTTTACTGTGAAATTCAAGCTACAGGTGTCTCTGTCTGTCATCTTGCTTATCCGATCAGTACCAAAAGTCGATAACTATGATCCATTGGGAATCTTCATGTGCAATTTGAGAAAAATATCTCCTGTACATTCTGATGAATAATGCTTACAAGCATTGTTTAAGGGCGGACGAACGGACCACGGACAACTATCAACGACGAAGGGCGATTTGAAAAGCTCATCATCTGATGATGGTTGGCGAATAAATCGCAACAAAAATGCATAAAAGGAGCGTTCCTGATAGGCTGTAGTTAAGCAGGACCCAATGGCTCTTTTATGTGTAACATTTAGCTATAACTTTCCAAATAAAGTGTTCGAAAAACACAACTTCGTGTTAAAGTTCTTTTAAAGTAAAACAAACCCTCACCATTTGTAACTTAAAGCGTATTTCCTCTCTAGCGTCAGTGGGCAGTGACATGCTATTTGATGTTTGGTTAAATTCGCCCACAACTGTAGCGTTATTCATACCTACAATAAAGTATATGATAGAACAATAAAAATGCAGTTTTTAAATTATGGATCATAATATTATCAATGAAGAAATAAGAAAGCAATACAATGATATTGATACCAGATCTATTGCACAGAGAGTTTTTTGTTCTAACTCTCTTATTTTATATTATCGATACAGCAACAGAATTGTTAATCTTTCGGACAGGTTCTGCACGCGTCCTTACTGCTATATATTGTCTAGTCCATTTAAAACAAATGAAAATTCACAACAAACTGTTAACAATGCTTCTGCTTTCATCATTTCCCCCCTAAAACTCCAACTTAACTCCTGCCATACAAAATGGTTCTTAGTATGTAAGAGTTGTCACTCTTCTCTCCCTATCATTAGACAAGTACAACCATACACGTCGTTTAGAAGTGAATAACCGGACAAGCATTATAATGACTTGACCTTCTACCTTTTGCCGTATTTTCGTGTCGTCATTTCCGTATTGCGTATCGGGCATTCCATTACCGTAGTGTACATTATAGTAACGCCGGGTAAACAATAGTACACGTGCGTGACGTGATATGTCAACACCCGATTTCTAGACTTAACTTGGAAATGTGTAATCACACGTACTTCAGAAATAAAGCTTATGATACAAAGACATTAATTAACTCACGGGAAAACACTGACATACGATCAGACGACTTCAAGAAGGTCGTATATGAGGCGCCTGGAATGCAGACTGATGTGTTTTGTTTACCGACCTCACCTGTACGTATCACGTGCTAACAGTAGTTCACAAGCGCTTCGTCGCTACGAGCGATTTGCGCTCTGTCAGATAAATCGGTTCACAAATGCAATAACAATAACTCTGTGAAAATACTGGTTTGTAAAATATCAAGATCCTTATAAAATGCAAGTGCATATGTGCGTGAACGTAATAACGGCATACCATGCGATAGCCTATGGTTACATATGTACCTGACATGTTAATATAATGCGTAAGCAGGCTATGGATAATGTCCAAAGTGTACATGATTGAGAGTAATTTTGTTCCATATAAGAACAGTAAATTGACAAATAAATATAGTAATTTAATTTATTTCCGTCGTTTTTGGTATATTAAATGAAATAAGTGTCATTGTATAAATTCTATCCCTCTGCAAAAAGTTCCGATTTTTTTCAAGGTAGACAACTCTCATCAGGATCAAGATAATTGTAAAATGCAAAATAAATTAATTGTAAAGACTTTGTGTGTATTTGGTTCAATTTTTCACTCTTTTTGTATGTAACTATGTGTCCTGTGTGATTCTGGCTTGTATTTAGTAACTTTTATCCATATAGTTTCAATAAAAAACGCCTTTTGTAACATGTTGTAGATATTTTATGATAAATAAAATATTTTTAGGGTTGATAAGCAATGTTTCTTTTCATTATTTTATTGTTGTTATACTTTTGAACAATGCCACACGCTCAAAAAATGTGAAAGTGTTGAATTTCACAAAAATTCAATTTTTCGGTATTTTTTACAAATAAATCCCCAGTTTATCGGAATGCTTAGATTTTCATAAAATCATCTCTACATAGTGACATAACCATCATGTGAAACTTTCATTGAATTCTGATGGCTAATTGCGAAAGGGTGAAGCCTCCTTAAGAAGTTGTGGCCCAAACACACATACAGATATACTCAAAGACATGTCTCGGCCCTTCTTACGACCTTGACTACGGGATACTGACAAAAGAATTGCACACAAATCATCGCATAGAGTGACCTTGACCTTGTGATACAGGCGCGAGAGTGGTCCGTGACGTCTTACACCGTCCAGTGATGATGCCGCCACTGATTAATGCTCCTGAACTTTATCTATCTCTTCTTGATGTCTGAACAAACATTACAATGATTTAATTTCTGATCTTTTGCGGTGACCTTGCCCTTTAAAGTATTCACCCGGGAGTTGTAGATATGGAGTGTCGTGAAACATTGAAATGTCATAACTCGGACAACCTTGTAACACTAGTCTACTATCAGCATGCTGTGACCTTTATCTCTGATGGCACTCCCCGTAAGGTTCTTAAAAGTGCCGAACCACTTATAGGTTATGACATAAAAAGAATATGGAACGGACTGACGGAATTCTCTAAAACCCCATTTTAACTAGTAGAATACAAATTCCTATCTTTAACTACACAGAAAGCGATCTACCAACCTTCCAAGTTCGGGCATTTCCAATCCGGAAGAGTCTTGAGAGCCACCAATGGTGTTACGAAGGCCAAAGCAGGACCCTGGTATATAGGGAGTCTGAAAAGGAAAAGATCCACCGGAACTATACGTGAAAAACATACTCTCCTTCCGTCATTTACATAACCCTATCTACAAAACACTTGAGCTGTAAATAAAAGACATATCCTCTCAAATTTTCCACCGCCCGAATGCTACATGCGTCCTCGATCAGACTACAATTTTACTTGGGTGTAGACTAATTCCGTCTGATATATTTTATTTACATCCAAAGATATTCCCAACCAAAACGTCTACGAACCTCGCTAACTTGTCTTTGTAGGCTGAAAAGTGACTTATTCTGTACGTACCTGATTCCAATAGTGACCATGAGAAGCGTACTTCGTAGGCTTAAATGTGCCGTATTCTGAACGTACCTGACTCCAATAGTGACCATGAGAAGCGTACTTTGTAGGCTAAAATGTGCCGTATTCTGAACGTACCTGACTCCAATGGTGACCATGAGAAGCTTACTTTGTAGGCTGAAATGTGATGTAGTCTGATCGTATCTGACTCCAATAGTGACCATGAGAAACTTACTTTGTAGGCTGAAATGTGACGTAGTCTGATCGTACCTGACTCCAATAGTGACAATGAGAAGCTTTCTTTGTAGGCTAAAATGTGCCGTATTCTGAACGTACCTGACTCCAATAGTGACCATGAGAAGCGTACTCATCCCAGAGGCAAACAATGTTGTGCTCAGGAGTTCTGCCTTTAAGAGTTCGTCACCATATCCACACGCGAGATCAGCTACCAACAGGGTGGTCGTTAAATTCAGGGAAAGGGAGAGTAATGCTTGCTGGAATATAAAAATCATAAATAAAAAGGGCAGATATGATATAGAGTGTCTGAAGCATCGCAAAAAGGAGGCGAGAAATTCAGGAATAAATACATATACAACAGTAATTCACTATATAGTTAACTCTGACTGCCCACCATGGTGTTGCCAACAGCGTTCATACTACCGTTTACGCCGTCAAAAAGAATCCTTATGTGACCGTTACAGGTAGAAAGATGGAAGAGAAGTGAGGAAAAAATACAACACGACAGTCACATAGAAGGCAAAAAGAGGGGAGAGGTTTATTTGAGTAAAAACTATTTACAGAAGTGGAATAACACGACAGTTACATTGATAAAGAGAGAACATGAAAAGTCTAACACGATTGTAAACATCACATGGCATCAACATGAAACCTGAATGTTTACATTTTCCCATTTTGCACACGTTAATTTGCATAATTCTGAAACGAGTCTATTTTTCATACTTGCTTAAAAGTTGGCTACTAAAAATATCTTTCAACATTATGAATTTAAAAAAAATACAACCGGTAAATTTGTCATATAACACCTTTGATTTAAAAAAAACCCCAAAAAAACATAGTTTTCTTTCCATCTTTTAACTTGTGTTTCTTTATAACCAAAGTTCTTGATATTTGGCAATGAGGTTGTTCATATGAATGCATTTAAGCATTCAAGATCACAAGAATAAAATGTGCTAAAATAAAATGTATGTATAGGAGTCAGACAAGAACAAATAATGTTATACTCTTTCTATTTTGTTTTGTGAATGGGCAAAAGACAAAATAACATAACAATCAAATGTATATTATTATAGTATTAAGATATTTCTATTGCTTTTGTATATCTGCATAGTTTTACATATATATGAGTTATCACTGCTGCATATAACTTTTAAATATGCATAATGCATAATGTAATAAAGTGTTTTGGTATGATACAAAAAAAGAAAACGTATCGGTATTGTCTAAAATAAACATCGATTATCAAACCTTCATGATTAGGTGAATTTGTGCAATGGTTATCTTTGGCATGTTAAAACAGTATTTTAGCGGTTTTTATATTACATAAAAATGCTTCTGTAGACAGAATATATACATGGAAAGTTTGTAAAGAAGTATAAGATACAGACTACCATTGTAACTTTACATAGGCAAGTTGACAATGTTCGGTATATTTTAAACTTTGTGAAGATTTTGCATGTTTTTTCAATTAAAAGTTTCACTTCGCTTACGTCATGTATACCAATATGACATATTTAGTATCAAAATAACAGTAATTTTATACTTTTTAAACAATCATAGCTCATTTTCAAAATTATATTTGCCTGTGACATTTATCTGTATTTTTGTTAGTATACCCCCGTCACTCAAACTGGTGTTATACAAGGCGGTCCACTACGGCTATCAGTTGTAATAACGAATAATTATATACATATTGTGTGCAATTATTGTTCTTTTATTTTTTTATTTCTACACATGGCGAAAAAAGAAAATAAATCGAATAAGGGGCAGAATGTTAACCCCGCCTTTTATCATTGTTTGTAACACGCTTTCTCATTGGCTTGTGTTTACAGTCAAGTGTTAAATAAAAAAAAATGAGAAAATATTTTGATGACGTCATACACAAAGTACTATCTTTCCCCCAAAATAGCAGTTATCTGTCACACTTAAAGTTGTCTGAAGCCACGTCTTTTGACATTGGAATTTTGAGTATTATACTCTATTTTAGAACAGATAACATGGAAATATTTTTGACGACTATGAAAATCTGTGCATGGCCTTATCAGCGTCATTATTTGAGAGAGCTCATGTTCAACAAAGCTGATTAAAACACGGCATATAATTTAACAACATAAATATCATGTCGGCATTCATGTAAAATACTGCTTTAATTGTAAATGAAATTGACACACATTTTGTACTTTTCCTTTCTAATTTTAGAATTAAATTAAAAAGATTGGACAAAATAATGTGTGTTTTTTTGTGTCGATATATACATGCATGTAAACCGAAATCATTAACTGCTTCGCGGTACCGTATGACATGAAATGCTTGTTTTGAATAAACATTCGTGGTTTTCGTGGTTGCTATTGAACCATGAACATAAATACAACGAATTTGAATGATATAGAAGTCTTCTGATTGTTAATGTAAGATACTCATGGAAGGTACCACGAAACGATCAAAAGGGCTTCAAACCACGCAGAAAAGAACCCACGAACATTTCGTGTTATACAGTATACTCAAAGTGCACTTCGGTTTTCGGTCTATACATCAATATACCAATTTATTGTCTAGTCCAATTCTTGTATAGACTTGAATGTTTGACCGCCTCACATTCGTGTTATAATATATTTATTTCAAGAGAATGCATGCCAACCTTACGTAACTTTTCACAAGTCATGGCGTAATCATGAAACGTAATAAGTATATTTACAGTTTATGCCATTACATGGACTATTACATGTCAACCACGGGTACTAATGTCCTATCACGGAATTCTATTTTCAGATGGTCGTTAATGAATATGACTTTCAATATATTAGCATTTCAATGTGAACGATGAGCAGAGAGGAAAACAGCCTACATGGCACGTGTACGCTTGCAATCTTCAGAGAATGAATATCGTTCGGGACATTTTTCGGCTCTCGTTTTACTTTCCTGTTATATAATTTGATATATATCCGATATGGGTTACAAAAATTCAAGAGAAGATGTTTAAATTAAGAAATGATAGTGAATTGTGTTAGAAATTACAGCTTTTAATTTCTTGTCCTGACAATGTTTTACCCAAAAGTACGCGGCGAAGCTGCATACAATTAGTCTACGTTGGGTTACCTATACACACTCATAATTAGGAAACGACACCAGCAAATGCATTCAAATCTCCTTTAATTAGAGAGAAAAGAATGCATTAGTTTTAACTAGAATCCTTTGAGCGCGGAAAGTTCTTTTTTGGACGTTAACCAGAGGGATCTAGTATGAAACAAGAAAATGTTACAAAAACGTCTACCTTCAAAATGTTTTACATTCAAGAAAAACAACGAACAAGAATGTTTTAATTGGATAAGCGAAATTGATATCTTTCTTTACTTGCCATGTATGTCTCGGACGCAAAAACACATCCCTATTCATCATTATCTTACCTGTAGCCCGAAGAAAATAGTCAGGTGTAATGGAGGGTCATCAAGTACGTCATACACAAATTTCCTTTTTTCGACTTCATAAGAAATAGGCGGGTCATGAACCATCTCCTCAGCGGTACTCCATTTCACTTCGGACTTCCCGTCTCTGTCGGAACTTCTCCTCGGAAACTCCTTCTCTGTCGGATGCATCTCCATGTCCATCTCCGAATATGTTCCTACTACTCCTACTACCTGCGTCCTTTATATAAACTTGTGTGTATGCATGAATCAAGATCAATCAACGTCTTAAAAGTACTGTTAGCTTAACGCATCATATATAAAATCTTCTCTTCAGTCACTATCTAAGATATAATTTCATATTATTAATCTGATTAATGATACTGACTTATAGAAACGGCACGGTTAAACGTATAATTAATTTTGATTAAAACTTTGATGTAGAAAGTAATTTTAATCTTTAATATTGTATATAACAAAATAAATAAAGCTTTTACACTTGTCTGAGACTTGCCCATATAACTTACACGCATTGTCAGCTTGAAAATAACATTACAATCAAGTGTAATCAGCAGTTACTTCTTATCAGCTAAACAGTTATTAGAAATGAATACCAAATATTTTGAAAATGCAAACCACTACCCTTGGAAAGTTAAGGTTGTTTCATAAGTACATTTGTAAATAGTAAAAGTATAAGTTTGTTTATTCATAATTAAGTTAAGTGTATATATTGGACCCGGTACATCTCTTGTATACAACTGATGTCAAATAATGTATGTCAAGGCATGACTGACAAATGTATATGGGCGTTCTAAATAAAGACTTCCACCTTGACACGATAACAAGGTGCAATGAATACTGTGTTTCTAATTAATTAAACTAACATAACCTACTCAATTCCTGTCTAAGTGGATGTCAGTACTGTCAATACTCATTAGTTCAGGCAACAGTAACCAAGCCTCCCAATATTCAGACAAAAAAATATTATTAATAATAATGTGCAACATTTATATAGGGCCCTATATAGTTTGTAAAATGACTCTAAAGCGCTTTACAACATATGGATAATAGTATTAGTTATAATTGTGAAACAAAAACAAAGGCTTACAATCACCTATATTTATATTTGCACGGCATTGTCACTATATAGCCTCTTTGAAAGCTGTGTCGTTGATGGGACTTTAATTACAATGCATCACGAGACACAATTCTTAGCGTATTAATCCAACACTGACCGGAACTACAATATCCAATATAAATAAACATGACGGCTGATGAAATATCGCTGGGCATTGTGAGATTTGACAATGTCATTGTAAATTTATGTGCAAAATAAAAAATAAAATAAAAAATGATTTTATTACAACGAAAACAGACCAAGGTCTGCAATATCGTACAAAATGCACATCGGTTGAAATCACCAATGCCGGCAATGGAAACAATTTAAACGCTCATGCAATTGATCAAAAATATCGTCTGTTACACTACACTGATCAACAGGGGTTCGTTACAAATGTCTGAAATACACATTTTCTATAGACCTACTGACACATATGTTACAGACCTACTGATATGAGTCACAGCACACATAAACATTTTAGACATGTGTAACGAACCTGTGCTCCGTCGCAAGATCACTCACTTCAAACGCTATCAGTTTCACGCATCTCGCATTCACGGTTCCTCAGTTTCTGACGACATGTCAAATAACGAGTCTGTTATAGAATCTACCGACTGTTGTCAGGTTCCCATACAGATTCGTCAGAAAATGAGCAAAGAGAAAAGTTCGAATTAACTTCCAAAAATAACTCCCTCGTGGAGGGCAAGGTCGGATTTACGGTGTTCACTGTATTTGTCCATGCGCGAAATTTGTTCCGGGGAAAAATCGAAACAATTTCAAATCTAACTTTCAGCTCAGAGTTCTATTGATAAACTTAAATCACCCTATAGACATATCATACGCAATTGTTTTGATACTGAATTGTGGAATAAAATTGAAGTGTTTGTTAAAATTTCAAAGTACTACTTTGTTTGCCAATCAGCACGCGACAATACGCTGTTCAAANCATTATGTTGTTTGCTTGCAAAGCTGTGTCATTCAAATAGATCATAAATACCATACAAAAACAGTTCAATGCTTATACATTTAAGCAAGCAGATGATCGTCGCAATGTGCATAAAAATGAACAAATAAAGGGTGGTATTTGTATATCAGGGAACAGGTTGTATTATTTACAGACGTAACATGTAATTAAACCGTGATCCTGTACGTAAGTCATTGATCTACCACACCGTTAGAAATGAGTTTTTGAGAAATGTAAATATAGGTCGATTGATATTTTGTAAAATACATATTAGTTCCCTCTTCATAAAATATCACCCAAGAAATCAGTAATGTAAAACACATAATATTAAATAATGTGTGCTATGTATTCAGACTTTTTGTACATACGTCTAGTACTTGTAACATAAATATTTATCTGAAAAATAGATCAGAAAATAATAGTCCCTTTTGTTGTTTGTATCTGTTCTGATTCAGTTACCCTCATATTGGATCTAAGTAACATTTGTAATACTAATCCTTGGTGATATATTTTCATTAAGGCGCATTATAACCAAAGGTCACCTACTTTATTTTATTTCTTGAGGTACAGCTGGTTTCACTTAACTATATCCCAATATTTGTTATCTGTAAATTCTTCTGGATAGAATACTCAAGGTATGGGCTAACAATGTAGTTAAAAGGTGGCCGATTATGGAAACGGAGACATGGTTTTTCCAACCTAAAGCCTAAAATTTAAAGAAAAAATACCGCAGGGCAACGGGGACTGCCGAGACATTAAAACAAAGGAACAAAGGAAATGCAACAATCGGAACTGGGAAAACATCAAAATAAAGGGGAAGACCCGACAGGAACTGTGGAAACATCTTTACAAAGGAAAGACAACAAAAGGAACAGAGGAAACATAAAAACAAAGGAAAAAACCCAACAATAACTGGGAAAACATCTGGAGAAAACAACAGAACCCTAGGAAAAATCAAAATATATGACAGGACACCAGGAAATGAAGAAACATCGCAACAAAGGAAAGACAACAAATGGAAATGAGGAAATATCAAATCAAAGGAAAGACAACAACTGGAAATGAGGAAATATCAATACAAACATTAACAAAAACAAGAACTGTAAGCAACAACGGGTTCAGACAAAATCACCGATACAAAGGTAAACAACAACAGGTACAGAGGAAAACACCGATAAAAAGGTAAACAACAACAGGTACAGAGGAAACACTGATACAAAGGTAAACAACAACAGGTACAGAGGAAACACCGATACAAAGGTAAACAACAACGGGTTCAGACGAAAACACCGATGCAAAGGTAAACAACAACAGGTACAGAAGAAACACCGATACATAGATAAACAACAACCAGTACAGAGGAAAACACCGATACAAAGGGAAACAACAACGGGTTCAGACGAAAACACCAGGTACAGAGGAAAACACCGATAAAAAGGTAAACACACCGATACATAGATAAACAACCGGTACAGAGGAAAACACCGATACAAAGGTAAACAACAGGTACAGAGGAAAACACCGATACAAAGGTAAACAACAACAGGTACAGAGGAAAACACCGATAAAAAGGTAAACAACAACAGGTACAGAGGAAACACCGATACAAAGGTAAACAACAACGGGTTCAGACGAAAACACCGATGCAAAGGTAAACAACAACAGGTACAGAAGAAACACCGATACATAGATAAACAATAACCGGTACAGAGGAAAACACCGATACAAAGGTAACCAACAACAGGTACAGAGGAAACACTGACACAAAGGTAAACAACAACAGGTACAGAGGAAAACACCGATACAAAGGTAAACAACAACAGGACCAGAAGAAACACCGATACATAGATAAACGACAACCGGTACAGGGGAAAACACCAAAACAAAGGTAAACAACAACAAGAACAGAAGAAACATCGATACATAGATAAACAACAACCGGTACAGAGGAAAACAACAACAGGTACAGAGGAAAATACCCGATACAAAGGTAAACAACAACAGGAACAGAAGAAACACCGATACATAGATAAACAACAACCGGTACAGAGGAAAACACCGATACCAATGTAAACAACAACAGGTACAGGAGAAACACTGATACATAGATAAACAACAACCGGTACAGAGGAAAACAACAACAGGTACAGAGGAAAATACCCGATACAAAGGTAAACAACAACAGGAACAGAAGAAACACCGATACATAGATAAACAACAACCGGTACAGAGGAAAACACCGATACCAATGTAAACAACAACAGGTACAGGAGAAACACTGATACATAGATAAACAACAACCGGTACAGAGGAAAACAACAACAGGTACAGAGGAAAATACCCGATACAAAGGTAAACAACAACAGGAACAGAAGAAACACCGATACATAGATAAACAACAACCGGTACAGAGGAAAACACCGATACCAATGTAAACAACAACAGGTACAGGAGAAACACTGATACATAGATAAACAACAACCGGTACAGAGGAAAACAACAACAGGTACAGAGGAAAATACCCGATACAAAGGTAAACAACAACAGGAACAGAAGAAACACCGATACATAGATAAACAACAACCGGTACAGAGGAAAACACCGATACCAATGTAAACAACAACAGGTACAGGAGAAACACTGATACATAGATAAACAACAACCGGTACAGAGGAAAACAACAACAGGTACAGAGGAAAATACCCGATACAAAGGTAAACAACAACAGGAACAGAAGAAACACCGATACATAGATAAACAACAACCGGTACAGAGGAAAACACCGATACCAATGTAAACAACAACAGGTACAGAGAAAACACCGATACATAGATAAACAACAATAGGTACAGAGGAAAACACCAATACAGAGGTAAACAACAACAGGTACAGAGGAAAACACCGATACATAGATAAACAACAACAGGTACAGAGGAAAACACCAATACAAAAGTAAACAACAACAGGAACAGAAGAAATATCGATACAAATGTAAACAATTACAGGTACAGAAGAAAACACCGATAAAATGGTAAACAACAACAGGTACAGAGAAAACACCGATACATTGATAAACAACAATAGGTACAGAGGAAAACACCAATACAGAGGTAAACAACAACAGGTACAGAGGAAAACACCGATAAAAAGGTAAACAACAACAGGTACAGAAGAAAACACCGATAAAATGGTAAACAACTACAGGAACTGCAAAAATATCAAAACAAAGAAAGACAACAACATAAACTGAGAAAATATAAAAAAAATATCAATAACTTGTACAATAAAGGGAGGTACATGTTCATGTACGCTAGCTGTCTTTGAAAAAATCCTTTGCCACACGAGGTGGGCACCAGGCTGTTAACCGCCGAATGAAGAAAAGTACAAAGGTCACTGACTGCGTCAGTAAATGCCAAAATCTTAGACATGTTTATCCAAAAGTCATGGATGACGGTAAGATCGAAACACTGATATATAATCATATAAATTAGAAAACAAAAGACGATTTAAAATATTATAGTCAGGGATTCACTGAAAATTAAAATCATGTAAGTGGAATAACCATGGTAAACTAAAATAACATCGTCTAAATACAATATAAAACACTTTATGGATATAAGAGAACTGAATAACTGGTAAACAACTAATGGGTTATTGTTATGTACTCGTGCACGTCGTAATCGTCTGGTAAAATAGGTCAGTATATAAATTGTATACATAATATTAATATATTTGTGCTTTTACTGTGGAGATGGTATCAATGACATGAAAAAGTGTTTGTTGCACACCAGCACAATCAGTGTGTGCACGTTATACTACCCAGACGGGTTTAACGTTTGTTATAATAAACTGTCTACACGCTAGAGTTGCTGTTCAAAGCAAACATTTGACGTACCGGTCTACCGTCAGGTATACACCTGCGTGTGTACACACATATACAGGGCTCACCGGGACGCTAGGTAAAGTTTGGTCATCTTGAAACTTAATAAAGCAACATGATAAAGAGAATCTAATTTGTCGCTTTTTTTCTCCTATTTTCCTGTTTAATTTTGCGTCTTTAACCCATATTCCTATTCAAAATTTCGATATTGACACAGGAAGCTTACATGCAACTTAGTACTAAATATAAAATAAAACCACACTGCATAAATCTTAGTCACACAGACGCTTCTCAGTGGTATAGTTTACGATGTTTTTGACTCTAGGTAATGTAAACCAAGTTTATATGTACCAGGAAGTTAAATTGAGTGAACTAAATGACAGACCTATCATGATTGCAGGATTTTTGCAATATTTGCTTGCCACTTACTCCAAGGATCGGACCATTATTGTTGAGAAATAAGAAGCCTTTCACTGTCCTGTTTCGGTTTGACCACCACAAACGTCGCCGGTAGGTAAATTAGATAAACACACTTAGAACGTTATGCATGTCATCATTCGATGTGTAAAGTTTATGTGTTTTCGAATTCCTGGCAGGTCATCCCTGTTGTGTTTGAAATTTTTGTGACATTCTATCACCTTTTTGTCAACTATTGTGCAAATAAGTGGTAACTTCAACTACTATGTTTGATAATCTGCTACGTTTGACAGTTTTTAATTATTTCACAAGTGAATATGTCTGATAAAGTGCCTAGCCTTTACCTACATAAACTCTAGAATCTAATACGATACTGATAGGTAACGGGCAGACCGAAGGTTTTGTTATCGTCCTTGGATACAAATTATTGTGTGAAGTAATTGTTGAATAAGATATCGATTCAATCAATGTAGTGTTCGGTACCATACGCTAATGTGCATATCAACCCTAAATTCTTATGCAATTCCGGTTAAACAGGTGAAAGGCAGATTAACACATTTGAAATCCCCTTTGTTAATATGGTGAATACGTATATTTTTTGCATTATTATAAGTTATTCGTGCGTTAGGGCAAGTCCTATATTCGTATACATACCATGAGTAGTATGAGACAGACCCATATACATATGTAACACGATCTTTACTTTAAATTCCACCTATATCGCTTACTATTACTCATACCAGTACTGTCATTATCTGAATTTCTGTAAAAGAAACGCACACATAACCTTGGATAGTTAAGATTCACGTATATAATTCCAATAGGGAGTTTATGTTGCATTCGAGAGCAATGTTCATAAGGCACATATTATTCAATCGATACATTCCGATGACGCCACATTGTCTTCATACATTGTTTATTTCAATGCTTGTGTTCGTTTCAACATGTTTATGTTCTGCCTACCTGGATCCACATGGACTCGCTAGATATGTAGGACGTTTCCGTCTCTTGGCCACCTTGTACTATTCTTTCTTGATTTGTAAAGGTTTCGCCTCCTTCTCAATGTTATACATTAATATTGCTATAGGTGGTAGTGTGAAGTCCTCGGAGCTTTTTTAACTATAATTCTTTCACAGTTCTTTTTACATTTGTTCATCCAAACCTTATATATGTGACCTGTGAAAGCCTTTACAATTTAGTAGGTAACCGGTGAAGTGTCAGTTTATATCTTTTTCTAAAATAACGTGGAAGGTCTGTTTTACCCTTCAGGAGATAATTCAATTTTCTCTCCCTCATACTGCACAGAAAGTTGGAGTAAACCGCTCTTTACTACGTTTAGCCCTTACAAAATCCTGTCCTTCGGATGGAACGTTTTCTTTGTTGTGTGTCTGTAAACGAATCCCGTTTCGTCTATGTTATATATATATCTACTGGACTGTATCCCTCACAGAGAGTTGTTACTTTATTAGTGCTGCATGTTTAACATACCTATGGAGATGAAACGAGCATAACAGGTGATGGCTGAATAAGGGAGAGGAAGGTACATACACGTTTATCATTGTTACTGCTCATTTAATTTTATAATTCATATTACATGTATCATTCAATAGAAATAAAAGATGTGACTAGAATGATTCCGATTTAGAGCTGAATTACTACAGCTAGTAACAAACGGCCTTTCTTATGCAAATGAAGTCAGGTCATCCATGCCAATAGTATATTGCACTGTAATATCACATTGAAAACAACTCTTTCAATGTCCAAATAAATGAAGTTAATAAAACAAACATTATCATATATTACGTGCGAATGGAAGTAAAAACAGAACGGATGACTGAATGAATCACAGAGTGAGAGTCAAATAGAGAGCCTCGCTACGAGGGTATTCCTGCAGTAAATGCTATTGATCCCAGGGAACCAGCCCTGGATATACCGTATTCCATGCTGGAGAATAATTTTTTTTAAAAAAAACAAGTTTCCAAACGATCTTTCCAATCACCTACTACTTCGCTGTTTAATGTTTACATTACACCGACCCACTGCTCTGCGAACCAGACATGATGCTGCTTCGTTAACAGACTCCCAAGCCACCCAGTGGACGCTTTAAATGTTTTTGTCAAAATCCTCGATATATTTTAATGTCCTGACCTGCAGATGGGGTCCAAATGTAAACGCTTGTCAGGACGTTGACGGAGATAGTGTTTGTATATGTAAATACCTTACACTTTGTAATCGACGTGTATTATATCACACCTCTTTATAATAAATGTATTACGTATTATACTGTATAATGAAAACAAAAGTAATATAGAGTTTTGTTTGGAAAAACACAAATAACACTAATGAATCAAGGCTAGCGTGTACGATTACTTGTTTCTCTTTAGCCAATGCTATAAATAAGATAACGCGAACCCGGAAGTAAACATTCACTGTTTGATAAATGCTTTAATTTCTTTATTCATACCTCAAGAAAAAGATTAAAGCAACTAGACCCAGTTAATGTCACCTTAGATAAATAATATACCACCAATCCAGTTACAGTATTTACTTTGGTTGAATGTTAAGCATACAGTACACATACTTTGCCATACGTTTATTGTTTTTAGACTGCCTAGGTTTGTACATGTTGACTTAACGATGAGTGGGGACGGATCAATTGTACCTAGTATCTTCCTCGAACCACAGACAACGATAGGTGAGTCTTTAACAAGAAATCAACGCATTTCTTGCTGTAAAAAAATGGTAGATTAACCTTTTTCTATGATTAGTTTTGAGCAAATATTAATTTGCAGCAGGGGAATACAAAAGACATTATGATGGAAACAAACGTGCGGTATGAAATATGATTTTTTTCTGCATTTCTGAAAAACAATCTTTTCAAAAATATTTGTAAAAATTAAAAGCCAATTTCTCCTCATATTCGATCGAAGAAAACATCCCATTTAAGATATTATTCAAGGATCTTGTTTATCTAGAGCCGAAAGTTCTAAATACTGTCGATACTTTTCATTATCAAGTGATTGGTTGAAGGAAACGTATTTAAAATTGTAAATTAAAAAAAAAAGAATAAACGACTGAAATTGGGAGAGAGGGAGTGTTCATGACTTCCAGGTATTGAGTTAGAAGGTGTTGTAAATAATGTATGGCCGCTATACAAGCCATGTTATCTAACATCAAACTGGTTAGATAACAATATGAGGTGAACGTGTGTACAGTGTATGTGTTGTCGCTATTCACATATTTGAATTTATAGATACCAGCACGCGTTTCAGTGTTAAGAACGATTTGTCCATCTATAAACACGTGGTGACTTACTACGCCAGTGTACAATTGGAAAGTATAACATTATTTGGAGATGTTTATTGTTTATCTCTCCACCAATGGAATTAAATTGTCATCAGCAATTTTAAGCACCTCTTTAAGAATGTCATCTAAGGCTTCTGATTTCAATGGATGACAAGTGCCCATTCCTTGATTCACTAGGATACATCATAATAAGTAGACCGTTTGATGTAAGAAACGCTTACCTTCCCGTGAAACGTTTACAATTCCGGGACATCTGATTCAGCCTCTGGGTTTCGTTTCATTCTTGAAATTCAGGAATGATTTTAGTCAGGAGTTTTTGATTCGAACATACAAGATTCAATACATATCTTTTACAGGAGCTCAAGATATTTTAAGGTTAGGTGTGAAACTCTATGGATTTCTCCGGAAACGTGGTCAATTGGAACGAACCTTACAACGAGTACCAGTTCTAAAATTAATCATAACGAAATGTAAGTTGTGAAAATCTTTCTAAACCCGTCTAGTTATCATCTTAAATCTCGGAATTATTTGCTCTTTCTTAATATATATGCTTTAAATACACATCCATCTTTTTGACATATAAATGCCCTTTTGATCTATTAATATTAATTTAAACTTTGACAAACACCGTTTGGTTTTGCAGATAATTTTATTGTTCGGTCGAGCTGACAATGCATTAAAAACTACTATCACATATTGGACATTCCACGTGAGCATGATTAAGTTGTGACAAGTTTTGTTAGCTTAATGTTAAATGTTAAAGTTTTATTATAAATTATGTACAAGACTCACTTGGCATATATATGATTTCTTGCTATTTCGATATATACATGTATGAGTTCATCTTTATGCTAGTGTTATCAAAACAATGCGCTTGTCCCCGTAATCATTATTTAGTTGAAACAAAAGTAGCTGCAAATATAATTTTTTAAAGTCGTTTTAAACATATTCCATTTCCCAAAGAATTAAGTAATGTAAGAAGATTGGTAACTAAACCCTTCGCATAATTTGGAATGACATATGAAACTAATGTTAATTAGAAATTCCACAGATTAAGGTTAAGTAGCTAAATCATATATTCTTCAGATGGTTTCAGAGCTAAATCAATGTATCTAGTTATTGATTAATCTCGGAGGAAAATAATTGCAATTTGTTTCTGTTTCTTTTTCCGTTTTTTAAAATTATTAAAAGAAGGTTTAAAGACAACTTGGAGTGAAATTATAAAAGCTGTTTACGATTGTAAATATGTTTATCTTTCCCCACAGGGCGACAAAAATTTGTGGTGATAGCAAAAGGATGCTTGTACATTTACAATGACGAGTTTTCTACCTCACCGTTCCAGTCAGTTTCACTTAGAGGATACGACAAGTACGTAAAAGACCTCGGGCAGTAAATTCGACACTTCTTTTCGACAAATTATTTTGGACAAGGAATGTCAATCGCGAATTATTTCAAACATCTGGCGATTAGTTATTCAAACCTATTTAAACGAAATATTTGTGTTCCTGTTCACTTCGCGAATCCAAAATCCAAAGGCAAAACCGCGAAAATAAGTACTGGAAAAAAAATGAAATAATCAACAGTATGGCGAAAAAGAAAAGAAAAATTAAGGATTGTTTTCTTGATTCCACTGTTTCATGATTTTCTTCCTCTTGGATATTCAGATTTTAATTAACACATGTTCAACTTGAATATAAAATGAATAGGTGTTAACCTTGTAGATATCCTCTCAATTGTACAAACCCTTGAGACAAAAATAGACACACTAACGAACATATCACTGCAACACATACACAAAATGGCTGTCTCCCGGAAAGCTACCATCAGAATGTTTTGAGATGCTCTTTCGTCTTTACCAAAGTCGAGCTGATGTATTCTGTTGTATATATAAGAAATGTTTGGATTTGTAGCGTTAGAGGTGCATGTAAAGCTGACACTAAAAAATCCCTCACATATCACCTTAATGTTGCTTTATTGAAATGATTAGTGTTAGGGTTGTATGGATAATCAGCTAGTGCTTGGCTGAGCATGTTATCACGAAGCGGAACGAGAAGCACTGCATTATCGCAAATTCGGTCAACAACAGATTTCTACCATATACAATTAAATAGGATTTTTTCGCCCAACGTTTCAATGGCCCAGCCATCTTTATCAAATGCCTCAATGTTTATGTCTATCACTAAGGAAGCTACCTTATGTCGTAGATGTTAGTTTGACGTCATAATTTTCCGTACTAATTGTTTATTCCTTTTTATTCAATTGGTTGAGATAACCATGTTTGTTAATATAAAATTTCTCCATGTCACGCCGAGCTTCTTAACCATTTCTATTCCTACAATTTTGAAATCATTTACTGTGTGCCCGTTGTTGTGTCCCGAAAACTCCTCTGTGTGAATTTAAAAGAAATAAAAATATTGCTGACATGTTGGTACACTTAAAAACGAGTAAGATCATGAAAGGTAAAACCTTCATAAGTAAAGATATGAAAAGAAATGGATGTGGACGGAACTGCGTGAACTGTAAGCTTTTTGCTGAGGATTATGTAAGGAATCAGGATGGAAACAGAGTGAGGATAAATGATAAAATTAACTGGAGGACATCGAACTTCATAATTGGACTAATCTGTAAAATATGTGAATATTTAGTAAACATCGGTGAAACATCAAATATGATAAAAGAAAGAATTCAAGTACACCTACATCTGATTAGATCTGGAGATATATTTAACTCGGTACTGCTACACTTCAACAACAACGGACACAGAGTAAAGGATCTCAAGATTGTTGGAATAAAAATAAATAAAATAAGTTAGCTTCCTTAGTGATGAACATAAACATTGAGCCATTTGATAAAGATGGCTGTGCCATTAAAACGTTGTGCCATATTTAATGAACATTTTTAGTCTAAAAGACTGTTACGATACAAAGAACTGTACTATATACAGACAATTTATGATACTCAAATTACAAGATGTATTGGCGTTGCAAACATACCTGTATTTACCACCTGAGTATTTCTGTAGATTTACACTGTTAGTGGCAATTCTGTCACCTTCATTGTACATCATTATCCCCTGTTCTAGCCTGAACTAAATAACATTATAAATCACCTGGTTTAGTAAGATCATTTTATTTACAAAAGCGCCATTTTTCTTCTTTTATTAGCTATAATTGTGTCTATATGCATGTTTGAAGAGTTGGATATCTGTTAACCTTCAACACAATGTCGCACTCGGAATTTGAAACCAATCGCAAATAAGAAATCGTGCTCTGAGGAGACATCAAACCAAAGAGAAAGATATAATACAATTCTATAAAAACATGCAACAAATTTGTATTATAATGTACTTATTATTTTCAAAAAGTGGATAATATTCTTTTTCAGAGTTGTTAGAGAAATAATACAAGACTCGGATCGCATGAAAAGCTTCAAACTTTACTCTAAAGAACAATTTGACCGCAAACAGTTTACATTCGGATCAGCTAGTGAGGACGATCGGAAGGTAAAGTGCACGCCAGTTAAATTCTAACAATACGTGGATTTGTTTTACGACTTTAAGGATCTACCTTTATGTCGACATTTCTTTCCACTGAGTAATTTTTAAGTCATTTCTCATTTAAAAGAGGAGAATATGAGAAAAATGGTATTTCCATGTGCTCGTTGTGTTCTCTACGATAGCTCATAGATGCACGATTGTTTTTTGGATGGAAATTGATTGCTTCGATATTATGCGGAAAAAAGACATACCATATCTACCAGGTGTGGTATAAGAAGTCTATGAATGTGTTCGAAGTTGTTAAAAATAGTGTTTTCTTCTAAATTAAGTCTCTTAAAAATTATTTTTGATCTCTCAGAAAAGTAATTTAAATTACCAATACTCCTTGTTTTTTATTATACAAAATCCTCATGTTTTGCACTTGATATTTTTCTCATTTCACGGTTAATATAACAATTCTGATGACTAACTTTCTTTTCATTGGATTAAAAGAAAAAACGATTTGTTTCTCATCCTTAAACAGCTAAATAGACTGTGTTTGTGTTATGTTTCATCTATTGAGAAATACAAATTCGATATTGTACAACTTTATGACATATCATTTTCATAATATTGGACATTTGATACTAACAAATCGAAAAAAAAGGGGTCCAATTAATCAATTATAAAATTAGATTACTGTTTTTCTCATTCATTTGAAATTAATTTGTTAGTTTAAGCCGAATATATTTTTCTCGTTTAAGAAATGGATGAAACTTCTGAAAGCAGAAATGGTATTAGCTAACGAAGCTGTAGAAGACGATGAAGAGTAAGTGATTTGTAACAGTATAAATCAGCTTCCTGAAATTGTATTTACATATTCCGCCTAATAAAAAAATAGTATTGTTTTTTATTTAAATTCTCGACAGATAAAGGGAAACATACATGTATGTAAATAATCAAGAATTAAGTACTTTGTTAAAACCTATGCCGTACTTACTTCGATTTTGATGTGTAAACCTTCAAAACACGGTTGGCATTAATAAGACCATAAATATGTAGTGATGATCGTGACGTCATATTCATAACTTTGAATGTAGCTTACCGATATTATCTCTTGGTAATTCCCTTTGTTGAAAATCAACTTTAAATTTTAAGAACTAATGTCAAATTTAACAAGTACTAGTTGTAATGGGGGACCAGAAGTAAGCATACAAGAGGTCGCGGCGGCCATCTTAGAAGCGGAGCTGTTAAAAAATGTGTCTGGCACATCTACGCACAGGCACCGATACTAATGGCAAGTTTCATTGGAATCCAAAAAATAGTTGATGAGAAAACGCGCGGACGAAATGTTAAGGTGGAACGAGGCGATGAAGAAGAAAAAGAAAAAGATTTGTCCCCGAGCCTGTTGAAAATATTAAACGACTGCGGTTCGAAACGGAATGCACTTTAACTCTTAATCAACTGCATAATACAACTATGTATGGTTAAAGGTGTCATAATAAAATTGCCACAATATGTTGGAAACGTCCGTTTGGTATATTTAAATGTAGAATTGCAACTCCTAGCTGATTGTAATTGTCCTTTTTTGTTATGTATGAGTGTAACAGATACGACTTTTATTTTTCTCCAGACATGTTATTAGTCACAAACAGAGCCACGACGATGAACCAGAAGATGAATACACTTACCTTGAAAAGCAGGTCAATGTCAAAGAGTATCCTCCAATTTTGCCTCACAAACCAATTAAAACCACCAATAGGAAGAAACAACCAGGTACCCGTTTGTTGAACCATCACCTCCCTCCCCTCGATAATATCTACAGTTGCTATGCATTGCCACTATATAATACTACCAAGCCAGTTCCGTGTTATGAGACCATAGTACAGGCTAAGTGATATCTCCACGTGTCCGACTAACTAACGGATCGCTATTCCCCTCCGCACTAGCAAGCAGATAAGTAAAAAGTCACTATGGTTCAATAATATCCAACATTTTATGTTAGACTATTATAAAATTTAAATTGAATATATTGATTGATTAAGTTTTGGAAATACTATCGATATTTTTATGTTATTTTAACGAACTATATATTTTTACGGGGAAAGTCACGAGACAACATTCCGTGAGCAATTCCCTGGGCTGTTTTATTTCTTGAACAAACACCGTTAATTTCGAAACTTTAAGTGCGTTGTGAACTTCAAAATGAAAATTAAAAAAAAGAGAAATGTAAGTATAAGTATAAAAACGCATTGTAGACGAATAATCATAACGCCCATTAGGACCATAACACGGAACAGAATGCTGGTAATGCTTAAGTATACTTCACAGCTAACGAAAACAATGGTACAAACTGTTTGTAAAAGAAGAAAGTAACATAAACGGTAAAAACTATGAAATAAGGATTTTGTAATTGCTTATTATTTTTAAATACTTTCAAAAGATTCCTGTTGTTCTTGGCGATGATTTTCTTTTAGTATTCTTGTCAACCTTATTTTTGAATTTCTCTAAGCCTTTTACTATTTTGTTTTACTTTAGAACCTGATTCCGATACTGAATCGGACGATTACGACAAGATAACCGAAGCAATGTCACCGGGAGCACGCGGTGCAAGGGCCCCTTTGCCACGTAAATAATATACTTTATCTTCGGGTATTGACGCTGAGTTCTCCCTGCTTATTGACACTTTAGTATTTGGAATAGTGTTTCCTCTTGTGTTGACGTTATCGTAGATATTTTTCGTTTGTGTTGACGCTCAATTTTGGTTATCCCTTGTGTGTTGATATTTTTTTTTATAATTTATTACCCCGGCGTTGACGCTGTAGGATTTTTTTGTACCTGTGAGTTGAAGCTTTTTTATAGTTTGTCCTCGTGTATTGACGCTGTGATATAGTGTGTGCTTGTATTGTTAACGCTGTAGTATATTTTGTACTCGTGTGTTGATGCTGTTGGGTAATTCGTACTCAAGTGTTGATGCTGTTATGTATGTTGTACTCAAGTGTTGATGCTGTTGGGTAATTTGTACTCAAGTGTTGATGCTGTTATGTATGTTGTACTCAAGTGTCGATGCTGTTGGGTAATTTGTACTCAAGTGTTGATGCTGTTATGTATGTTGTGCTCAAGTGTTGATGCTGTTATGTATGTTGTTCTCAAGTGTTGATGCTGTTATGTATGTTGTACGCAGGTGTTGATGCTGTTATGTATGTTGTACTCAGGGGTTGATGCGGTTATGTATGTTGTACTCAAGTGTTGATGATGTTATGTATGTTGTACTCAAGTGTTGATATTGTTATGTATGTTGTACTCAAGTGTTGATCCTGTTATGTATGTTGTACTCAAGTGTTGATGCTGTTGGGTAGTTTGTACTCAAGTGTTGATGCTGTTATGTATGTGGTACTCAGGTGTTGATGCTGTTATGTATGTTGTTCTCAAGTGTTGATGCTGTTATGTATGTTGTACTCGTGTGTTGATGCTGTTATGTATGTTGTACTCGTGTGTTGATGCTGTTATGTATGTTGTACTCGTGTGTTGATGCTGTTATGTATGTTGTACTCAAGTGTTGATATTGTTATGTATGTTGTACTCAAGTGTTGATCCTGTTATGTATGTTGTACTCAAGTGTTGATATTGTTATGTATGTTGTACTCAAGTGTTGATCCTGTTATGTATGTTGTACTCAAGTGTTGATCCTGTTATGTATGTTGTACTCAAGTGTTGATGATGTTATGTATGTTGTACTCAGGTGTTGATGCTGTTATGTATGTTGTACTCAAATGTTGATGCTGTTATTATGTTGTACTCGAGTGTTGATGTTGCAGTTTGTTTTCGTACTTGATGTTGATGCTGTTGTTTATTTTCGTACTCTAGTGTTGATGCTGTCATGTAATTTTGAACACGCGTGTTAATGTTGTAGAATACTATCGTACTAGAGTGTTTACGTTGCAGTATCTGTTGTCTCCGTGTTGACGTTGCAGTATCTGATGTCTCCGTGTTGACGTTGCAGTTTCTGTTGTCTCTGTGTTGACGCTGCAGCATATGTAGTCTTCGTGTTGCCGTTGTGGTTTCTGTTGTCTTTGTGTTGACGTTGTGGTTTCTGGGTGTTCTTTGTGTTGACACGTGTGTTGATGGTGTAGTTTATGTTGTACTTGTGTGTTGATGCTATAGTTTATGTTTTACTCGTGTGTTGATGCTGTAGTTTATGTTTTACTCGTGTGTTGATGCTGTAGTTTATGTTTTACTCGTGTGTTGATGCTGTAGTTTATTTTGTACTACTCGAGTATTGACGCTGCAGTATATCTGTTATCTGTATGTTGTACTCGGTTGTTGATGCTGTAGTATATTTTGTATTCGGTTGTTGATGCTGTTGTATATATTCGTAATTGAGTTTAATGTTGTAATATGTTTTCATACTAGAGTGTTGATGCTGTAGAATATTTATTTTCGTACTCATTTGTTGACGCTTTAGTACATTGTGTACTCGTGTGTTGACGCTGATATACATTGTACAATATAAATATATATATATATATATATATTGTATAAAGAAAAAATCTTAACAATGAGTCTTTAGTACTTTCATCTCTTCTAGGAGATTCTTCGGAGTCTGAAGAATCTCCTAGAAGAGATGAATTTTCTTTATACAATATTTATTCGTCCGTAAGGATCTTTTTTCTGATTTATAATATATATATATATAGTCCCAATTCCTACAGTATGTATGTCGGCTAACTCTCCTAATTCTCCTTCTTCGGAAAAGCTGTAGATAAAAGCTGTAATAAGCTGATCTGCAACTCATTTTTTTATATTTCAACAACAGCTATTCCTAAATCGGAGCCAGTTAAAAAGAAGGAAGGGCCTCCTATGCGGAAACCAAAAAAACCTGTGCCAGCAGAAAAACCATTACTTGTAAGCGACACAATAATATTCCCTAAGACTGTGTTTGCTTTCATAATAGGGCTTCACATCGAAGATGCGGGTGCCCTATAGTAATCACGGTGTCTGATTCCACACTTTTGCTTCGGGAAATTACCTTGGAATCCAGAAGACTAATGTTTCTGATATTTGACTTTGTGATGCATTTTGAAATGAAGATGTGCAATAAGTATTTAAAACAAATCTAAGGTCAAGGTCAGGGTTATTGTTACTTAAAATAAACCGTCGGGGAACAGATTTCATATCGGAATCTAAAAGTCTTATCTTTTTAAAATTTGACATGGTGATATACTTAGATATGTAGATGTGCAATATGGGTTTATGTTTTTACAACATCAAGGTCACTACAGTAAACTATGATATGTAGATGGGCAATTTGGATTTAAAAAGTTCCCAATGTTAATGTCACTATTACTTAAAAAACATGTGGCTACAGTCCTTATTTCGGAATCAAAAATCTGTTTTTTTAACTTGACATGGTTATATACATTATATGTAGATTTGCAAGAGGAGTTTAAAAAGTTTTCAATGTCAAGGTCGGTGTTACTGTTACTAAAAATAGACCATTGACGATAGGTGACGGTAATACACATGGCAGGGCCCTTGATGACTTGTCAGTGTTTTAGTCAGTAAGACATGACATTAAATGTACACATTGGTTTTCTTCCTTTCCGTTTACTAGACACAATATATTTCAACAAATATAAAATACCAGGAATTCGAGGCATGCGTGCTGTGTACTATCCATCCTTCTCATAGTAAGCGAATTTTACACCAAGAGCCTGCATACAGATTTATTTCAACATATCTTTTCATGAAAGGGGTTGACAATGCATATGGCCTATACAAATTTTCGCCGGTGATGGACAAGGACAAAAACAAATTTAATATATATAAGGATCTGTCAACAGTGTCTTATTATGTAATAATGTTTGACCTAAAAACCAGACAGTCTTCTTTATCCCAATCTGAACACTGTACTTGGTAATTCACAGTTCACTTTGTTAAACAGGTCACTACTTTATGCGTGTGCTCTACGTCATCATTGTCTGTGAGCGGTGGTGTACACATAAAGTGTACCGTAGTTACTGTGTGCTTTAGGTCATGTTTGCTTCTGTGTACCAGTGTACAAATCTGGTGCACGTAATTATAGTATGTGTTTTAATTTGCAGAAGCGAGATATATCTAGGGAGGACTTTGAATACAAGAGTTCAGATCGTATCCAAGCTCAGAAGTAAGTAGCTGGAATTTGCTCGGTTGAATGCAGTCAATAATTACTGTTTAGAATCTCTCAGTATCTGCATTGGTTAAATGTATAATTCCTTTAGGATACCTACAAACAATATGCGTGTATTTGGAATGCTGTGTTCGTTATACATGTATCTAATACATCGGTGTACAGCTTTTGGTTTGTAGATTTCGATTAATGTACAAAGATTATATTTAAAGATTGTTTTTCTACGAACAAAGAAAGCCTAAACCGTAATGCTATTAATGAAATCAAATTAAAATTGTGAATTCTGGCATAATTCTAAAATGCCAAATGAGCTTGTCTATATGCCGTCCTCGTTAGTCCATCACTCACCAAGTGTAAAGTATCGGTTGATTACACCCGGTGTGGATGTATTTATTAAGGTGCGTCACAGCTACTTAAGGAAGCTACATTCACTATACCTAATCTGACAAAATCCTTCATTGCATCTTACTCTCCATACTTTTTAGCATTTGTTTTGTTGGTAACAACCAGAAAATCTATCAATAATGAATACTGGAATTCATCAGAACTTTTACAGTGATAGCAATGCATTTATTGTCGTAATTAACGCACACTATTTAATAATTAGCTATTCATCGCATTAATGATGAGGCATGTGTTTCATAAAAGAAATTGTAATGAAATAATTTAAAAAAACGACCGAAATATATTATTCTTAGCAAAACTATATTACACGAATTCTTCCGGTGCTTCTTTGTAAGTGGGTATTCATTTCGGATTTCACTTACATGACGTTTCGGTGCGGTTTAATTTTCTCTAACACTGAAACTGATCCATGCTTATTGTGAGTAGTCGTTTAAACAGCAAAAATACGCTAAATAAGTGGAGTTAGCATCGCTTGTGAATTTCCATTTAATATAAAACCTGCTAATGTTTCAGTATTCTAAGTGGCAGAGATGCAGGGACGTACTTAGTAAGACAGTCAAGAGCAAATGATAGTGAGGTAAGTACATCATTAAGCTAGGCTTAAAGTAAATATTTAATAACTACTGATAGATAACAGTACGATAAAATCATTTAAATAGCGCCTTGAATGTTTTTTAAACCGAATTCGCTATTGAGTTAATACGATTATGATGTCAATAAATTAATTCACACTTTTTAATAACACTCCTGTATGAATGATCATTTAGTTTAAATCCCTAAAAATATAAATTGCATCTAGGACATTTTTGGTAAGTTATATGATGCCTATATCTGATATCAAGATAACGACATGTACATAAACAACTACGTTTTTTAGAGTTTCAATATAATTAGTTTCAAAAGAAAACAAGTTCGAGATTTGTTCAATGAATGGCCTTTCTGTGGGACAGGAACTATAGGTATACAAATCTGGCAACTATTGTAGTATAGTGACTGCAAAATACAATATAATTAGCTACATATGTTGCAGGCAGTAAAACAACTGTTCAATGTTCCCCGTTTCCTATACGTATAGAATTTTGATGGGAGCCATAGTATTGTTGGAAATGATAAGTTAATATGCTGAGAAACATAGTTTCTTTGTAATCGTTACATCACTTATATTTTGAGAGGAATATGGTTCCACACGAATAAAATATTTGATTGGATCTATAAATATTTGTTCAGATTATGTGACCAAGCGATATATGTTGTACACTATATAATGTATTTATTAGCAAATTAACATCCAGGCAAACACGTGGTTAAATGTTAAAAGGTGGTTAAAACCTCCAACATTAGGTTGATAACAATCCTAGGATAATGAAATCTGGTTGAAATTACGCTGTTTGTTTTATAAATAATGAAATCGACTTTGTCAAACAAAATTTACAAATAAATGAATTTATGTATCATATACAGTACTGTGAAATCACTAATTTTCGTGTTTATTTGTATTTCGTTGATTTCGTGGGTAATCTTCATCCATTAATTCATAGGTCGACGAAGTAATTACAAGTTTGATATAAACAATTATACGTTTAAGTGTGTACTCGTAGTCAATGAATTACTGTACCCAAGAAATTGTGTTTTGTCGGGAAAACACAAAATTGAGGACGCACGAAAATCTGATTTCACAGTACGAAGGATGCTGACCAGTGTAATACATCTACACCATCACATACTGTTTGCAATATGTAATGTGGAAATGTCACACATTGTGACGTCATGCTTTGGTAAAGCATGTAAAAACAAATCAATTAATTAAAAAAAGTTGTAGTAACTAGATTGAAATTGTTAGTATAATTAATTAAGTGTTAAAAATTATCTCTGTGAGCTTTAACACATATTTTCAAACGTTGTAACTGTTTTTTGTTTCAATATCCTCAAAACAGTTACATGTTTGTCTACTAATTATATAAAAAAAGTAATGAACTTATTATTTTGTTTAGGTATTGTCAGTTCAAACAGTTGACGGCATGAAGGAATTCAAAATATTCCGAAAGGTAAAGTTTAAAATCTTGTGACCTTTAACGTCGGGTGACGAATTCCAATTTCCACATAAAATTTGACAATTTACTTAAACATAAACACAGTTTAAGTCATTGAACTCAATTCAACGAAGTGTTTGAGCTATACATAAATTCAGTCTGTCCTTATTCCATGAGCAATATGGTTCTTACATTTGATCAGCAATCAGGAATACATTATGTCTACCCTTATGATAATGTAGTTGTGCATGTATTATAATGATGAAGAGTTACTTCCGCTTCGTATTTTATTACAGAATGACAGCAATGGTCCCTTATCTACTAAACTCTATCGCGTACCTGGCGATAATGATTAAATAACGTTTCTTAGTAGTACATGTAACATACCAGCATCTCCTACATTTGAAATCATGTGAAGTTTATATCCGCTATTCAAGAGTAAGTTAAAATAGCATGACATCGTGGAAAGATGCGTTCTGTTAACCATTGACATACTTTGTTAGGGTTTCCTATCAAAAAGGATTAAATTTACGCTTAGGGATTTTTTTAGTCATCACCACGACTTGATTTCCTACAATAGTATTTCTGTGTTTACTATTATTTAAGACCTCTTAGCGTTTTTTCAATCGTCTTGCCTAGATTTGATGGGGAACAGCCGCTATGCTGTCACAGTTGATGCAGGAAACATTTTGTTCCTTTCATAACTGTAGTTGTCTTCATGATTTGACTTTGAAGTCTGACTTTTTCCTTGCTATACATGTATATATGTTTGATTCCAACTCGTTTCGTGTGTGTTGACACTATGATAATTTGAACTCTCACTTAGCCATTGTTTGTTGACACTAGTTACATTTGTTCATTTATACTTACAGGATGGACAATTCAGTATAGACCACAAAGTTTTCTTCAATTCGTTAGAACTCCTTCTACAGCACTTCAGTAAAGCAGACCTTCCTAATCGTCACGACTCTCTCAGTAGAGGATACAGCTGTACTGATCTGACAGTGGCTATGTAACCTTCCTGATCGCCACGACTCTCGCAGTAGAGGGTACAGCTGAACTGATCTGACAGTGCTTATGTTAAAATGTACCTTCCTGATACAGCTAAACTGATCTGACAGTGCCTATGTAACCTTCCTGATCGTCACAACTCTCACAGTAGATGGTCCAGCTGAACTGATCTGACAGTACCTATGTAACCTTCCTGATAAAGCTGTACTGATCTGACAGTGCTTATGTTACCTTCCTGATACAGCTGTACTGATCTGACAGTACCTATGTAACCTTCCTGATACAGCTGTACTGATCTGACAGTGCTTATGTTACCTTCCTGATACAGCTGTACTGATCTGACAGTTCCTATGTAACCTTCCTGATACAGCTGTACTGATCTGACAGTGCCTATGAAGCCTTCCTAATCGTCACAACTCTCACAGTAGATGGTCCAGCTGTACTGATCTGACAGTGCCTATGTGATCTTCCTAATCGTCACAACTCTCACAGTAGATGGTCCAGCTGTACTGATCTGACAGTACCTATGTAACCTTCCTGATACAGCTGTACTGATCTGACAGTGCTTATGTTACCTTCCTGATACAGCTGTACTGATCTGACAGTGCCTATGTAACCTTCCTAATCGTCACAACTCTTTCAGTAGAGGGTCCTGCTGATGGATTCATATTACCTAGTCTCTTAGTATATGGAACGGACATCCAATGGTTGTGTGTCTTTCCTATTGATCTATGAAAGAGTTTAACTCCTTTCTGTAGAAGGAACAAACCTATGAGTGATATTTGGTGTCTGTTTTATTGCTATGTATTAATGCTCCTCTTCTTTCTGTCGACAATACTAACACAGACCTCCATTGCTTGTGGGACTCTTCCACTCCTCGCAGTAGAAAATTAATTTCTTCTTTTGGTCGATGTTAACACTTTCTGATAAAAGGATATATATCTAGAACAACCTATCTTTATGTTAAAGTTCTATTACAGGGTAAAACCGTTTAGACGTGTAACTCTAACATGTTTATACAGTGTATATAGCAATATCGTCCTAGCTGTAGGGCACAGATTTCTATATCTAATCCCGCTCTCTGTCTCTAGATATATGTATCCATATGTAATGACATAATATCCCTTTCACTACGTGTGTTAGTCAGATCGTATCGTGGCTGTACAACTCTTTCTAATAAAATGTATAAAACCGTCATATGAGGGAGACATGACAATATATGCGCCTCTAAATTAACTACACTTATCTAGGTTTAAAACAATATACAGTATAAAAATAAAAATACATATATATTACCCTCGTTTGAAGGAGACATTACAGTTTTTTATCCACGACATCAATAATACCTCTCGCTGGTATAGTCTATGTAAGTCTACTATTTAAAGAAATAATTAACGTATATATCGGTTAGTATGATTGCATAATATAATAAGGGTGAGGAAATGTTCGGAAAATAATTAACGAAGGCAGTTTCGGTAGTGAATTATTTACGAACATTTCCGAATCCCGAGTTACATATTACACCATACATTCTAGCATATGCTAATTATAATTATGTATTTAACCAAGCAAGATGTAAGGAATGTGTGTTTTCGTGTCCCAATCAGTGTCCTCTTAGGCCTACAGTATGCAAGGTGATCTATATTATCCGGGTGCAAATGCTTATCACGTGATGCGTAGCAAGCTGCTCGTTTTTACCATTTCTGAACGTTGTGGGCAGTTGTCCTATTTTGCCTGGGTAACCTGCTGTCTTGACGTGACCCTTCGAACTAAATAAATTGAGTGAACGGCTGTTGAAAGTCACCAATTTCATGCATGAAAGCCCGTTTCTCCAATGTTTGGTGTAAATCCCCACAAGCTTCTTTTTCTGTCGCCACTTAGTTTCTCTCAATTTGACATACTATAAACATTTTACACTTACGTCATGCCTTATAAAAGACATTCATTTCAATCGATCAAAAGCACCAATATATTTGCATGGCTCGTCAACACATGAAATCAAAACTTATATTAGACTTAAAATCACTATTTCAAGCCATCTTCATGGAAGGATTGGCGATACACTCGGATTGTGAGCTTTACAGGATTTTAGTAGACCTAGAGGTTAAATATTATTTTGTTTGTTTGTCCGGAAGCAAATCTTCAAACATATACAAAAATAAATGCGTTTTCATTCATCAGACAAAAGGAACCAAACCTCGACTCTCTTGTGTATATTTCGTCCAATGTGGTTATTGACCAATGAAAATTGTCATTACATCGCCAACATGGTAGAATGAATGAATTCTTTTAGGGGTGAAGTCGGCTGAGAATATGATTGATTGCAGGCCTATAACTATCCTTGTTCTGACATACACGGGCAATACTACTGAAATATATCACATATCCATACATATACATATATATATCAGTAAGTAAAACTTGATTGTGTAAGGGATTCATTTGTATACATGTAACACTATCACCTACGTCGTTAGGTGGATGAGTTGTTACATTTTGTATAATATGTATTTTTGATCGTATATTATGAAAATGTGAAGAAATCTTTTTTTTAAGAAGCACTGTACATGTATATTGGCTCCCTGAAAACCCATTATATTTCACAACGTCGATTTGTTTATTACAATGAACAACAACAACCAACTGGAAACAACACATGGAGGGACATTTCATCTTTTGAAGTAACATTCTTTACCTGTGTTAGCTAATACCGAAAGTGTACATACTCATTTCATTAATCTGTCAGATATATTGTAACGAATATTAAATATTTTATTGATTCTAATATTAATATAATTTTATGTTAATTGACTTTTGCAACAGAATGTTGCATGGTTTTAATAAAGTGATTTGCCAATGATGTTTATGTTTAGTGTTGAATGTTCCATTTATAATGTATATTTATATTGAAATGCATCCTCGAAATTTCAGGGGTTACGCGTACTTGTACTTTAACATCATCCCCAAGGTGCCGCGTACAGGGCCTTGATTTTGTTTTGACATATTTTAGGGGTGCAGAGAGCATAACACATGGAATTTCATGATCGAAATGCTGATACACGTGTACGTCATGACATTGCATTTCATTTTGATACGCATATTATATGACAACAAACATACGCGTCAATGTACCATTTCCATCTCTTCTGTGAAATTTAATATGCGTTTTACTTAATGAGCAAATGAAAACAGATGATAGGAATACAATTTATTCTTAATGAATTGTTAAGTATGCCCCTGATCAGTTTGAAATGTGATTCTATTAATTTATCAAATGGCCCGATTCAGCCTTATTTGAATTACCAATGAAACTAAGGTGTGCCGCCTCATTATCATGTTTGTAATTGTAAAAACACATACATTCAACGTATATATTATCTGCATGACCAGTTCTAGTCGTAACCTGCTATTAAATAGTTTCTACGTTAACTTGCTAATGTTGAAAACGTACCTACATTATTAAGTTTCTTTGTGTTCTCGACTTTGAGTAGTTGAATCATCTTGAATGCGTTGAAGCATACAATGTCTTCTTAAATAATATTATGAACGGAAGCCAAATCTACATAGGAATTACATTTAATCTTCCCTGCAATTTCGCTTTTTACGAGTATTGCCGTAGAATACTAGTTATGATATGCAAACACGGTTTCTCATGAGGTTGTGGCTACTTTGTATGGTCGCCTACTAACGTTTCTTACTAGAGCAATGTGTTGCACATGTATCGCACAATAACAGTTATGTAGTCGAGTGATTACTGGTTAGCTGAAAGACTATAATATCACCAGCTAAAGACAACAGTGTCAGTCTATTTCCAGGATAACTTCTTTAACAGCTTGTTTTACATGGTCTGCCATGGAATTAGTGTATTGGGCCATACCGTCCATCCTGAGAGTACTGAACAATTTACCTGGACAAAACCTTCCATCCTAAGAGTACTGAACAATTTACTTGAACCATACCTTCAATCTTAAGGGTACTGAACAATTTACCTGTCCAATACCTTCCATCCTAAGAGTACTGAACAATTTCCCTGTACAATCTGTCCATCCTAAGAGTACTGAACAATTTACTTGAACAATACCTTCAATCTTAAGGGTACTGAACAATTTACCTGTACAAGACCTTCCATCCTAAGAATACTGAACAATTTACCTGTACAATACCGTCCATCCTAAGAGTACCGAACAATTTACTTGAACAATACCTTCAATCTTAAGGGTACTGAACAATTTACCTGTCCAATACCTTCCATCCTAAGAGTACTGAACAATTTACTTGAACCATACCTTCAATCTTAAGGGTACTGAACAATTTACCTGTCCAATACCTTCCATCCTAAGAGTACTGAACAATTTCCCTGTACAATCTGTCCATCCTAAGAGTACTGAACAATTTAACTGTACAATCTGTCCATCCTAAGAGTACTGAACAATTTATATGTACAATACCTTCCATCCTAAGGGTACTGAACAATTTACCTGTACAATACCTTCCATCCTAAGAATACTGAACAATTTACCTGTACAATACCGTCCATCCTAAGAGTACTGAACAATTTACTTGAACAATACCTTCAATCTTAAGGGTACTGAACAATTTACCTGTACAATACCTTCCATCCTAAGAGAACTGAACAATTTACCTGTACAATACCTTCCATCTTAAGAGTACTGAACAATTTACATGTACAATACCTTCCATCCTAAGAGTACCGAACAATTTACTTGAACAATACCTTTAATCTTAAGGGTACTGAACAATTTACCTGTACAGTACCTTCCATCCTAAGGGTACTGAACAATTTGCCTGTCCAATACCTTCCATCCTAAGAGTACTGAACAACTTACCTGGACAGTCTGTCCATCCTAAGAGTACTGAACAATTCACCTGTACAATACCGTCCATCCTAAGAGCACTAAACAATTTACCTGTACAATACCGTCCATCCTAAGAGCACTAAACAATTTACCTGTACAATACCGTCCGTCCTACGAGTACTGAACAATTTACATGAACAATACCTTCCATCCTAAGAGTACCGAACAATTTACCTGTACAATACCTTCCATCTTAAGAGTACTGAACAATTTACATGTACAATGCCTTCCATCCTAAGAGTACTGAACAATTTTCCTGTACAATACCGTCCATCCTAAGGGTACTGAACAATTTCCCTGTACAATACCTTCCATCCTAAGGGAACTGAACAATTTACCTGTACATTACCTTCCATCCTAAGAATACTGAACAATTTCCCTGTACAATACCTTCCATCCTAAGGGTACTGAACAATCTACCTGTACAATACCTTCCATCCTAAGAGTACTGAACAATTTACCTGGACAATACCGTCCGTCCTAAGAGTACTGAACAATTTACTTGGACAATACCGTCCATCCTAAGAGTACTGAACAATTTACCTGTACAATACCGTCCATCCTAAGGGTACTGAACAATTTACCTGTACAATACCTTCCATCCTAAGAGTACTGAACAATTTACCTGGACAATACCGTCCATCCTAAGGGTACTGAACAATTTACCTGTACAATACCGTCCATCCTAAGAATACTGAACAATTTACCTGTACAATACCTTCCATCCTAAGAGTACTGAACAATTTACCTGGACAATACCGTCCATCCTAAGGGTACTGAACAATTTACCTGGACAATACCGTCCATCCTAAGAGTACTGAGCAAATTACCTGTACAATACCTTCCATCCTAAGAGTACTGAACAACTTACCTGGACAGTCTGTCCATCCTAAGAGTACTGAACAATTTATCTTGACAACCTGTGTCCTGTACAGGTTACTTATATTTATCTCCATAAAATCAGATGGCATATGTACCAGAACAACGGAATACCAGAGAGTGGTAATAATTTGCAAAATAGTATCCCTTCATCATTATGAAATGAAATATCATAATGTCACCCTAGCCTAAGTTTGTAACAATAACGACACCATATAAACACAGTTCTTGACAGTGAAGAAAGTCTTTTATATCATGCATGCACACATAATGACAGTCAGGAAAAGATGTTCAGCTTCCAAGAAATTGCCTTCAAAATCTTGATCCAACTATTCAAATAAAACAATAAATATTCATTAAAGAATAAAGATGGTATTATGGAAAACCAATAACAATAACCATAATGTTCACTTGAGGACTGAAGAACAATAATGATATGTCTACACTCTACTAAATATCAGCTTAGAACCATGTGTCTATCCCAACGCAAGAATCTTATTGAATGTCAGAGAGATGCATACAAAGTCTTATTATCAGTGCATTACACTAAGGCTTGTAAACATTTGTATTTGTGGAATATTATGCCTTCGAATCTGAAGACAAATTCCAGCAACTGTTAAGTGATGTACTTGAAGATGAAATGATTTCATCTGTGGATAAAGGCTCGCTCCTAGATGAACATGTGGTTGTTGTTGTTATTGATGAACACTGATTGTCTCTGTTCTCTATGATGAAGGATGCAATGACAATGACAATGCAGATGGTGATGTAAGGGATGATGATGATGATGATGATGATGATGATGATGATGATGATGATGATGATGATGATGATGATGATGATGATGATGATGATATGATGATGATGATGATGATGATGATGATGATGATGATGATGATGATGATGATGATGATGATGATGATGATGATGATGATGATGATAATGATGATGATGATGATGTTGTTGTCAAACCCAAATATGAGTCATGGGACCAGGAATAGGACTACGTCAAGCCTTTTTTTTTTATTAACATAGGATGATCTCTTCTGCCAGAGGTGAGTCATGAGACCAGGAATAGTACTACGTGATGTTAACATATGATGGTCTCTTCTGACAGAGGTGGTCATGAGACCAGGAATGGGCCTACATGTACGTCATATTAGGATACGATGGTTTTTTCTGCCAGAGGTGAGACATGAGACCAAGAATGGGCCTACGTCACATTAACATGGGAAGGTCTCTTCTGTCAGAAGTGATTCATATGTCCAGGATTTGGACTACGTCATGTTAACAAATATGGTCTTTTCTGCCAGAGGTGAGTCATAGGGCCAGGAATGAGACTACGTCATGTTAATATAGGATGGTCTCTTCTGCCAGAAGTGAGTCATGGCACCAGGAATGGGCCTACGTCATGTTAGCATAGGCTGGGTTTTTCTGCCAGAAGTGAGTCATGTGTCCTAGAATGGGACTACGTCATGTTAACATAGGATGGTCTCTTCTGCCAGAAGTGAGTCATGATACCAGGAATTGTACTACGTCATGTTAACATAGGATGGTCTCTTCTGCCAGAGGTGAGTCATGAAACCAAGAATGGGGCTACGTCATGTTAACATAAGTTGGCCTATTTGAGCTAAGGCACCAGGAATTGAGCCACGCTATCTTAACAGATATAGTCCCTTCAGTAAAAGTGAGAAGAAATACCAGAACTGGAACCAAATCCTGTGCCATGCTCATGAATACATTACGACAGCACAGTATATGGTTCAACAAGACGAATTACTTTGCAGGTAACATGTTCAAAAGCCAGCCGTGAAGTCGAGAACGATTCCATTTCATTTTAACACACATTAGATTTACCTATATAACTTTAGCTGTGTACTGAATTACTGATATTGTGCGTGTCCAGAAAAGATTTGTATCGGTACATGTACAGCATGCACGTGCACTCGTGTCAGACCAAGGTATTTGCTATTTCGCCTGTATTTACATTTTACATGCAGCTGCTTAACACAAATGTCTGTGGCCTGAAGATCGTGTCCATTCCAACCTCTACACAATAATAACTTCAAAATTGATATCACTTATAGCCTACATAGACTCAAATAACTAACGCGAGGTTAGTCATGACAGTTCGCCCTGATTAACGTTAGTCGTGTACTCACCATATGGTCGTTTCAGTCTTTTCCGGTCGCTAAAATCATAGAAGGCTGACCATGGAAGTCTAAACTTCTTCTTATGCTGAGTAACATTCCCTTTCTTTCTGTTTGGGTTAAGTTTCGTGCATTGTGTATTTCCTTGAGGATATACCGAATAGAGAAAAGAGACCGTGGTCTCATCTTCATTTTCCGGCAGTCGAAATACCTCTTTGAAATGTAGTGCATTTCTTAACTTTTGGTTCGTTTTAAAATGAGCTTTTATTTATTTCATGTGAATTAAATGCAAGTATTTGTCATACCAAAGTGAAGCATGATCGTTTCCGCTTTGATTAACGGGTTGGATTAATTTGAGCGAAATTTATTTTGGCGGATGGATATGGTATGTTGTGAGGCCCTTGATGATGAATACAACGGGGTTACGTTTACATAATTGAATTATCCTTAACATGTCTGTCATGCATAGGTTTTTTTAACTCACCAAAAGCTGTCCTGGATAGCGGGACAAGGCCTTTTGCTGTACGGCAGTGACGGCAGGAATAAGGTTGGTCAGGGTGCTTTAAATTGGGTAAAACAATTGCTCCAACTCACAAGGTACTTCAGTCTTGGAAATGGTCACTTACAGACTTTGTCATCAACAACCACAGAAACAAACTTCAGCTGATTAACTGGCTTCTAGAATTGAGCATGTAGCAAGTTGCAAACTACATGGTGATGGTCCAAGTTACATGTATTCAGCGGCGAAGAACAAAAAAGTAGTTCGAGACTTGCTTCTTGTTTAGTCAGTTAAAGAAAATCGTAGGTTTACCGCAGTTACACCGTGATGGAACCGAAGATGACGTAGCGCCACATTGGCAGACCGTAGTATAACCTTGGAAACCCGGACAAACCGTATTCTTACGATACCTTGACAATCCTTGATGATACCATAGTGGTACCTGGATGTATCGTGGTGGTCCGTAGTGGTATAAATAAAAATAAAAACTTTATTTATTTTACAACAATTATGAAACAAGTTCTTTCAACTTATATTAATCACTCTTGTTGGCGCGGATGGTAGGGTCTTAATGTGGGAGGAAACCGGAGTACCCTGGGAAAACCCACGTGGTCGGGCATGTGACCCTATACCTTTTCACGTCCGATTGGGTAATCGAACCCCGGTCGCCTTGGTGAAAGGCGAGTGCGCTATCCACTGCACCACCCGTAGTGGTATCGGAGCAGTAATAACCGTAGTAATACCCTAACAACGCCGTAGGTAACTGTTGAGAGATGGCCATGATCATCCGGGGTATACCGTGGCCAATACCGTGATAGTGTGACTGGGGCTTACAAATCTGGTTTCGAGCAAAATTGTAGAACTTTTTAAAGGACTTTTTTTTGTTAAGAACATAAAGGGAAATCAATCGTGTTCTGAGGCCAGCATCTTCTGTTGTTTAAGCATATCTGAGATGGTTTTGTTTTGTTTTGTTTGATTTTGTTTAACATCCTACTAACAGCTAAGGTCATTTAAGGACGTGCCTCCATGTGTGTAGTGTATGCGTTGGGTGTTTGCGTGTGTGTATGCAGGCGACAGGGTATGTTGGTGTTCTTGCCTCCTTGTGATAGCGCGGATCTGATGCCGACTTTATAGTGCTATCTCACTGAAATGCTATGCCGAAGGCACCCAGCACAGCATTTCGTGGTCGCATTATACTGACAACGGGTGAACCAGTCGTTGCCATTACCCTAAATGTTGAACGTTAAGCAGGGAATAACAACTACCATTTTTAAGGACTTTGGTAGTATGTCCTGTAGCATACCTGAGAATGTAGTGCATTCCGGCCACCACTTTTGCAACAAGTTCTTAATTAATATTAATGAAATTTATATCAAATTACAAACTATAAAATTATCTTGCCTAGAGAGGTTGCCAAACACAAATCACTGCAGTAATCAACGAGTAATTGGTCAAGAAAGACAAAACTTTACGATGATTTTTTTTTAACAATTTTTCATTCGACATCGATTCATTCCGGCCTCCACTTTTGCGATTGATGTGTAAAGTACAGTATGTTAAAAGAGTTGATATCATCTTAAAGGGTTCAAAAATCCCTTAACTACTCCGAACAGAAATCGGTTAAGTTTTAATCGACAATGCAATATTCTAGTTTTTTTTCTACAATATTGATATTACCATAACGACCACGCGCCTGTGTCCATAATGTATCCTAATAAATCCTAATAATCGAGATATGTGTATCTATTCAAACAGAAACAGTTGAAAATATTGTCATTTTTATTTCATAGCGGTTCATTCCGGCAACCACTTTCCCTTCTAATCTAAAATATTACTTAACATATAACTATGTAATTGTAAAGGTATAAAATACTCTTTCCTATGTCGAACAGGGCGCCGACTGAACACTGACTTCCGTCAGTGAGATGAAACCCGTAAGGGCGGATTCATGCAGGCGCGAAACCCGTCATCCATCCATCCGTCGAACAGGCAACTGGGGGTTCTTTTGCACAAAGTACTTCGACATGCTATTCGATGTTTCTTTTGATTATACATTCGAAGATAAATCCCTAAAACAATATAAAACACTATTGTACAATAATTAGAGGTTCGTATATACCGCTTTTTCACAACCTAGTTCGTAGGTCGTCTGAAAGCGGTTCACAAGTTATAATTATCCGTGGTTATATATATAGGGCCAAGATCTTTCTCAACTCCCTATAGGGAGCATACAGCCGGTGCTGCCATTTCATATACTTGCTGATGAAAGCGGTTCTAGAAATACTAATATGATCTGTATGTACTACATAATAATATTATATATGGTATACACGGAATATTAGTGTGTCCATCATATGTGGTTCTATCTATTGTAAGTTAAGTGCCAAAAAGAGGAAAGGAAGGGAGAAACGCGGGAAAGGAAAGAAGCGACGCAGTGCACATGTATAGTCAGGTCAAAAAAATAATATGATGACACCACACGTATTAAACAATCAGAAAGTTATAAAATGTGCATTAATTTTCATGATAATGTTTTACTCAAATTGAAAAATCAATCTGAATGCAGAAAATCAGTTAGACACTAAATACAACTATATACCACATGTACACCATGCAGAGAATATACAAAATGTATATACGTCTCTGACCACACCGATGCAAAATATATCTCTTCGCGCCTGAGTACATCCATGGGTTTTTCTTCATCCAATTCAATCATATATTCCCTTTACACTTTATATTTTACTTTTATCTCTGATAATGTAAAGAATGAAATATGCTTATATATAATATATATTTTTTGTTTCCGGAAATTTTCTGTCTGTCTGTTTTATTTCTAAAATAAAAAGTTTATTTCCGGTTTAACACGAATAAGTTACGCACCTTGCGCATTGCATACGAAAAGGACATTTATTACTACAACAACTGAACGACCATACTTTCAGGTTGTGTACGGCATGTTACAAAACCGATTGGTTTTGCAACGCAAAAGTTAGTGTTTGCGACTATAAAACAAGATGTCAACTATGTGTGCCTTGCACCGAGCTTTGTTTACAGGTAGAACTGTCATTCGATCAAGAACCTGTAGACCGATGATGGTAAGTTATTTTATTTCGAGAGGAATGTTGCAGTTGACAGAAACTTACGCTATTTTCCGGAAGATAACTAGCAAGCAGAAGATGCGTTCAGGAAAATAAAAATAAACATTATGATAAAATTTCATATTCGGAATTTCTTTCATCTGAATCTCTGCTTAGACATTTATAGAATTCATGTCAAGGGAGGTCACTATTGATATATATATTCTGTTAGTGAAATCAAAGCGTAAACAAAATAAGTTTCCTTTGAAGAAGATTTGAGTTATATAATATTTTATATTAAGTATAACAATGTTTATTGTCTATTGATAAAACTTCCTTAAAATTAAAATCTACGTCCATGTTTTATTTTGCATGAATTTGAAACAAGAGCTGAGAAAAACTATTCAAAAGAAGACGATTAATAATAATAATAATAATCTTTGTTTAACGTCGTGTAAAATAGTCAACAACAAACATAAGCTCTGTAGAGCTTTTATTACGACGCCGCTAAAGGAACAAATGGTGTTTTTCGTGGTGGAGGAAAACCCACGGGGAGAAAACCACCGTGCCATCGGAGTGATAACAACTAACCCTATCAGACATCACTCTTTTTTCCACCACCGCTGGGGATCGAACCAAAATTATTGGGAGGGCGTGTGGTCTGAAGCTCACACTTGATATCACACAGTAGTACAATGACTCAGCGCGTTAGCGATCACGGCTACCGAGGCACCAAAAACTATTTAGTAATTATACGTAGCTTCTTTAAGCATATGATATATATATATTTCGTTTGCTGGATAACCGAACTTCTTGGTAGTGAAGCGGGCGTAAAACCTATCAATCAATCATATGATATTTGTTGTATTGGACCATAGTATTACAGGTAAAATTGATTCATGAATTATTGAGAAAATAAGGAATTCATAAACTAGTTTAATTTATTTCAGAACAATATGCTGCCACAACTATTTTCATGTTTCAAAACTGCCAATCAAAGGAATTTCCATTCCCTGATAAGAATGGCAGCCCCATTACGATCAACAGTAAAAAGTGTAAGTATATCATTTTTAAACTGTACAGTGGCCAAACAAGTTTCTTTCAATAACTTGAAAATTTAGAGGTTTCTATATATGCTTACATGACGTTGTCCATCCTCGAAATCCAGGGGTTGCGCTCACTTTTGCTCTCTACACCCCTGGAATATGTCATAGCAAAATTGAAGGCACCCGGCTAGCCTTTTGAGAGAAAAAAACTGTTTTGAGAGAAAAAAAACTGACCAATCACTAGGATTTTGATATGACATATTCCAGGGGTGAAGTGAGCGAAAGTGAGTGTAACCCCTGTATATCGAGGATGGACGTCGTCCTATTCCTGGTCTCATGACACACTTCTGGCAGAAGAGACCATCTGCTATGCTAACATGACTTAGTTATACAGCCAAGTACAGGCTGTTTCCCCTAGCTAAAAAATGCTGTATTTTCCCAAAATGACGACAAAAAATATTCCCAATTTCAATTAAAATAATGGTATATTTTTTCCCTATTAATAAAGGAATTAAAGGCTGTTATAAAATATAGGTAGAAAAACACAAGCAACTGTACTAAATGTAAAGGTTAATATGTAAAGGGCCAGAGAATACATGTTCACTAAAATATGATAAACTAGAACTCTGTATTACAAAAAAGTATATACTATCAGTATGATTTTATATATTGGTTGTAGGATGTTTCTTGAAACATCTTACATTGTGGTATATACTTTCATTTTCTTATGTAATTTAGCGAAAGAAAATTTTAGTTGGCACGAAAAGAAATAGGATCTGCTGGGAAACCTGAAACACTTACAAATTTTAGACCCTGTCATAGAAGTGAACCATTTCCATTATCTTCATTAATATTTTCGAATTTCAATAAATACAAATATTTTACTTACAGATAACTGGCCAATCACGTCAGTTATTGCCAGGAATAAGAAAGTCTGCCACTCAAGCATCGACACCTGCCCTTCCCGCATACACACAGAAGGCTATTGGCTGGTGGTTGGTAGGATGCTCCGGGATGGTGTTTGGGGCTGTTGTGCTTGGTGGAGTTACCAGGTATGTGTGACTCGAGAAAAGTAGATTTTTTGAGATCAGTAAGCACTTGCAAAGAAGAATGTGTGTCTTAAATATGACTAAATATATGAATTTAAGGTTCAGATAGTACATTTTAATCTGAAGATAAAGGAGTTTCTGCATGATAAACACACATGTTTGTATGAGTATATATATACACACTCACAATGGTACAAACATGTTTATGTGTGCATATTATATAAGTTTCAACATAAGTCTGATTAGTAAATAGTAATGAGTTAACATATATGTCCTAGTATTTGTGGGCTGTGCATGCCGTTTAGAGATTTTGATAGCCTTTGAACTCTAGTTTTCTGGTTAGAAGTTTTTATTGCCATCAACAATATTATCTTGAGATCTCCAAACAGGGTATCTACAATGTTTTGTGTCTTTAATGGGTGCTGTTGGTAACATTATTCTTTGCCTGTGGCTGAAAAAAAGTGTTACATGTTTGCAGCTTTGATTATTATGTCAAATGGATCAATGCTATGATTTACAAACAAATGTTGCTTCATAATTCATAATTCACAGACTGACTGAGTCGGGTTTGTCCATGGTTGACTGGAAACTCTTCAAAGACATGAAGCCCCCTAGGAGCCAGGAGGAATGGGTGGCAGAATTTGAACGATACAAACAATTTCCAGAATACATATAGTAAGTAGATATACCGTTGTGTGATCACACAACACACCAAAATAACTGTGCAGATAATTGTGTAATTTAAAAATCAATCACCAAGCTGTGCAATTACCTAATGTGCACATAAGTTCTATTTGATGAGGCCACTTGATCATTGTTACGGAATGAAATACTCGGAAAAAAATCTGAAATACCAAACAAAAATGATTAGTTTATTCATAGGTCATTCCTAAATATATTAAACCAATGAGTGTGAATAAAATGAATTGCTTGCTTTCAGTGTGAACAAACACAATGAGATGACCCTGTCTGACTTCAAGTTTATTTTCTACATGGAGTATGCGCATCGCATGTGGGGTCGCCTGGTAGGGATAACCTTCCTCCTGCCAGCAGCCTACTTTCTTAAGAAGGGTTGGGTGTCAAAGGCATTGAAACCAAGATTGGCGATCTATACAGCTCTCATAGGCTTTCAGGTAGGTGACTGGGTTGGTGTGCGAGGTCAAGGTCAGATCTGGACAGGGCCATATATATACAGCTCTCATAGGCTTCCATGTAGGTTACCGGGTTGGTGTGTGAGGTCAAGGTCAGATCTAGACAGGGCCAAATATACATGTACAGCTGTCATTAGCTACCAAGGAAATGAAATGACAATATCAGATAACAAGGTAAAGGTCAAACCCCAACTGTAAGCGACAAGGTCAGGGTCATACCTATAGTCAGCTCACTTAACTTTAATCCACATAAGTATTGATGACAAAATTATAAATGAGGTCAAACAAAGATTGTCTATCTATACAGCATTTTTGAGGCATTCATGTATGCCAAAGTAAGGTAAAGGTTAAAGTGTGTAGTGAAGATGAAACATAGACTTGCCATTTATACATTCCTCTTAATTTCTTAACAGAGATAAACCTGAAAAACACAAATATCAGGAAAAAAGGGTTTATCTCCCTTTGTTGTTCTGTTATAAACTGGAGTAGCTTACAAATATCTTTATCATGAAGCGCTAGTGCATTTTATAAAAAAAAGTTGGTGAGTGTGTTTATTTAATGTACCTTCATTCTACCTGATTAGTGCTATCAGTCAGATTGACAATTTTTTCAAATACTGTAAAAACCCATGTAATTTGCGCAGGTACTTTTTGAGGCTGAAAATCCTCAAAAAAGCTCCTACTCGAATATTTTGCGCACAAAAAAATATCTAATTAATTTAAAAGACATATTCTTTAATTTTCTTCACCCCAAAAGTATGTGTGCACTATACACGAGTGCGACAATATGCGAATATTTACGATATTCATTATAAAGTTTGAAATTCTACCTTCCATTCTGGATACTTGTGCAGGGATTCCTGGGATGGTATATGGTGAAGAGTGGTCTACAGGAACAGGCCAAGTCTACAGACGTTCCTAGGGTCAGTCAGTACAGGCTAGCCTCCCATTTAGGTTCGGCTTTCTTACTGTATTCACTGTTTTTGTACCAGGCCCTAGGACACCTCCTTTCACCAAACAAGGTATGTATTTAGGAGGCACGGTAGTCTAGTGGTAGGACCCGAGGCTCTTGACTGAAGGGTTGCTGATTCAAGTCACGTCACTGTTTTATTTTTTTGTTCAAGATACTTTACTCCCCTTGTTCCAGTCTACTCAGCTGTAAATGAGTATGTGATTGGGCAGTGCTAGAATTATTGAATGCTAGCTGTGAGTGCCGAAATGGCAGCACTGGCTGTTTGCTTCCCAGGGAGTTGAGACAGATTTTGGCTGGTTGCAAAGGCCCTATAACCATGGATAATAATTTGTGAACTGATTTGAGACGATCTACGAACTATGTTGTGATATAGCGGTTTATAAGAACCTGGAATTATTATTTCATTAATATTATTTAAAAAAGTAAAACTATTTCAATATTATGGTGAATTGTTTTGTTGCTTTTATAATTAAAAATTAAAAATTTTGTTATCTATTGTATTAACTGTTCCCACAGTTACCTGATACCCACCTAAAGCAGTTCGTCAAACTAAGAGGCTTGTCACACGGTGTCATGGCTACAGTCTTTATAACAGCCCTGTCAGGTGAGATGGTTGTTTCTTCAAATCCTAATCACTTGTATATATAATTTTAATTTGGTTATTTAGGCTCAAAGTTTGTTTGATTGAGTATAAATCAATAAATTAATAGTATATGCTTTTAATGTAAACTTACTTTTGTCTGAGCCTTGCAATATTGGAGATGAGCAGGTATGTTATCAATTTCTCTGATCATAATTTGAAATGACTTTGGAATAATAATCATTTAATCTATTGCCATTGGCATATTTTCCATTTTTCTTCAAATAGTGATACTTTCCTAAGCTTCCCACTGTTTACAGCCAACCTCAATCATGCCAAATTTACAGCGGGGGTAAAAATGATAATACCAGTATTTTTGTGTGTTTTTTCTTGTATAATGATAGAAAGTGTAATATTGCAGTTACCATTCCATCAGACTGAATATCTTGTTACCATTCCATCAGACTGAGTATCTTGTTGCTATTTCATCAGACTGGGTATCTTGTTACCATTCCATCAGACTGAGTATCTTGTTACTATTCCATCAGACTGAGTATCTTGTTACCATTCCATCAGACTGAGTATCTTGTTACCATTCCATCAGACTGAGTATCTTGTTACCATTCCATCAGACTGAGTATCTTGTTACCATTCCATCAGACTGAGTATCTTGTTACCATTCCATCAGACTGAGTATCTTGTTACCATTCCATCAGACTGAGTATCTTGTTACCATTCCATCAGACTGAGTATCTTGTTACCATTCCATCAGACTGAGTATCTTGTTACCATTCCATCAGACTGAGTATCTTGTTACCATTCCATCAGACTGAGTATCTTGTTACCATTCCATCAGACTGAGTATCTTGTTACCATTCCATCAGACTGAGTATCTTGTTACCATTCCATCAGACTGAGTATCTTGTTACCATTCCATCAGACTGAGTATCTTGTTACCATTCCATCAGACTGAGTATCTTGTTACCATTCCATCAGACTGAGTATCTTGTTACCATTCCATCAGACTGAGTATCTTGTTACCATTCCATCAGACTGAGTATCTTGTTACCATTCCATCAGACTGAGTATCTTGTTACCATTCCATCAGACTGAGTATCTTGTTACCATTCCATCAGACTGAGTATCTTGTTACCATTCCATCAGACTGAGTATCTTGTTACCATTCCATCAGACTGAGTATCTTGTTACCATTCCATCAGACTGAGTATCTTGTTACCATTCCATCAGACTGAGTATCTTGTTACCATTCCATCAGACTGAGTATCTTGTTACCATTCCATCAGACTGAGTATCTTGTTACCATTCCATCAGACTGAGTATCTTGTTACCATTCCATCAGACTGAGTATCTTGTTACCATTCCATCAGACTGAGTATCTTGTTACCATTCCATCAGACTGAGTATCTTGTTACCATTCCATCAGACTGAGTATCTTGTTACCATTCCATCAGACTGAGTATCTTGTTACCATTCCATCAGACTGAGTATCTTGTTACCATTCCATCAGACTGAGTATCTTGTTACCATTCCATCAGACTGAGTATCTTGTTACCATTCCATCAGACTGAGTATCTTGTTACCATTCCATCAGACTGAGTATCTTGTTACCATTCCATCAGACTGAGTATCTTGTTACCATTCCATCAGACTGAGTATCTTGTTACCATTCCATCAGACTGAGTATCTTGTTACCATTCCATCAGACTGAGTATCTTGTTACCATTCCATCAGACTGAGTATCTTGTTACCATTCCATCAGACTGAGTATCTTGTTACCATTCCATCAGACTGAGTATCTTGTTACCATTCCATCAGACTGAGTATCTTGTTACCATTCCATCAGACTGAGTATCTTGTTACCATTCCATCAGACTGAGTATCTTGTTACCATTCCATCAGACTGAGTATCTTGTTACCATTCCATCAGACTGAGTATCTTGTTACCATTCCATCAGACTGAGTATCTTGTTACCATTCCATCAGACTGAGTATCTTGTTACCATTCCATCAGACTGAGTATCTTGTTACCATTCCATCAGACTGAGTATCTTGTTACCATTCCATCAGACTGAGTATCTTGTTACCATTCCATCAGACTGAGTATCTTGTTACCATTCCATCAGACTGAGTATCTTGTTACCATTCCATCAGACTGAGTATCTTGTTACCATTCCATCAGACTGAGTATCTTGTTACCATTCCATCAGACTGAGTATCTTGTTACCATTCCATCAGACTGAGTATCTTGTTACCATTCCATCAGACTGAGTATCTTGTTACCATTCCATCAGACTGAGTATCTTGTTACCATTCCATCAGACTGAGTATCTTGTTACCATTCCATCAGACTGAGTATCTTGTTACCATTCCATCAGACTGAGTATCTTGTTACCATTCCATCAGACTGAGTATCTTGTTACCATTCCATCAGACTGAGTATCTTGTTACCATTCCATCAGACTGAGTATCTTGTTACCATTCCATCAGACTGAGTATCTTGTTACCATTCCATCAGACTGAGTATCTTGTTACCATTCCATCAGACTGAGTATCTTGTTACCATTCCATCAGACTGAGTATCTTGTTACCATTCCATCAGACTGAGTATCTTGTTACCATTCCATCAGACTGAGTATCTTGTTACCATTCCATCAGACTGAGTATCTTGTTACCATTCCATCAGACTGAGTATCTTGTTACCATTCCATCAGACTGAGTATCTTGTTACCATTCCATCAGACTGAGTATCTTGTTACCATTCCATCAGACTGAGTATCTTGTTACCATTCCATCAGACTGAGTATCTTGTTACCATTCCATCAGACTGAGTATCTTGTTACCATTCCATCAGACTGAGTATCTTGTTACCATTCCATCAGACTGAGTATCTTGTTACCATTCCATCAGACTGAGTATCTTGTTACCATTCCATCAGACTGAGTATCTTGTTACCATTCCATCAGACTGAGTATCTTGTTACCATTCCATCAGACTGAGTATCTTGTTACCATTCCATCAGACTGAGTATCTTGTTACCATTCCATCAGACTGAGTATCTTGTTACCATTCCATCAGACTGAGTATCTTGTTACCATTCCATCAGACTGAGTATCTTGTTACCATTCCATCAGACTGAGTATCTTGTTACCATTCCATCAGACTGAGTATCTTGTTACCATTCCATCAGACTGAGTATCTTGTTACCATTCCATCAGACTGAGTATCTTGTTACCATTCCATCAGACTGAGTATCTTGTTACCATTCCATCAGACTGAGTATCTTGTTACCATTCCATCAGACTGAGTATCTTGTTACCATTCCATCAGACTGAGTATCTTGTTACCATTCCATCAGACTGAGTATCTTGTTACCATTCCATCAGACTGAGTATCTTGTTACCATTCCATCAGACTGAGTATCTTGTTACCATTCCATCAGACTGAGTATCTTGTTACCATTCCATCAGACTGAGTATCTTGTTACCATTCCATCAGACTGAGTATCTTGTTACCATTCCATCAGACTGAGTATCTTGTTACCATTCCATCAGACTGAGTATCTTGTTACCATTCCATCAGACTGAGTATCTTGTTACCATTCCATCAGACTGAGTATCTTGTTACCATTCCATCAGACTGAGTATCTTGTTACCATTCCATCAGACTGAGTATCTTGTTCCCATTCCATCAGACTGAGTATCTTGTCACCATTCCATCACAATGAGTATCTTGTTACCATTCTATCAGACTGAGTAGCTTGTTACCATTCCATCAGACTGAGTATCTTGTTACCATTCCATCAGACTGAGTATCTTGTTCCCATTCCATCAGACTGAGTATCTTGTCACCATTCCATCAGACTGAGTATCTTGTCACCATTCCATCAGACTGAGTATCTTGTTACCATTCCATCAGAGTGGGTGTCTTGTTACTATTCCATCAGATTGAATATATTGTTACTTTTCCATCAGACTGAGTATCCTGTTACCATTCCATCAGAATGAGTATCTTGATACCATTCCATCAGAGTGGGTGTCTTGTTACCATTCCATCAGACTGAGTATCTTGTTGCTATTCCATCAGACTGAGTATCTAGTTACCATTCTATCAGACTGAGTATCTTGTTCCCATTCCATCGGCTGAGTATCTTGTCACCATTCCATCAGACTGAGTATCTTGTTTCCATTCCATCAGACTGAGTATCTTGTTGCGATTCCATCAGATTGAGTACCTTGTTACCATTCCATCAGACTGAGGATCTTGTTACCATTCCATCAGACTGAGAATCTTGTCCCCATTCCATCAGACTGAGTATCTTGTGACGATCCCATCAGACTGAGTATCTTGTTCCCATTCCCTCAGACTGAGTATCTTGTTACCATTCTATCAACTGAGTATCTTGTCACCATTCCATCTGACTGAGTATCTTGTCACCATTCCATCTGACTGAGTATCTTGTCACCATTCCATCTGACTGAGTATCTTGTCACCATTCCATCTGACTGAGTATCTTGTCACCATTCCATCTGACTGAGTATCTTGTCACCATTCCATCTGACTGAGTATCTTGTCACCATTCCATCACACTGAGTATCTTGTTACCATTCCATTAGACTGAGTATCTTGTTACCATTCTATCAACTGAGTATCTTGTCACCATTCCATCACACTGAGTATCTTGTTACCATTCCATCAGTCTGAGTATCTTGTTGTCATTCCATCAGACTGAGTATCTTGTCACCATTCTATCAGACTGAGTATCTTGTCACCATTCCATCACACTGAGTATCTTGTTACCATTCCATTAGACTGAGTATCTTGTTACCATTCTATCAGACTGAGTGTCTTGTCACCATTCCATCAGACTGAGTATCTTCTCACCATTCCATCAGACTGAGTATCTTGTAACCATTCCATCAGACTGAGCATCTTGTTACCATTCCATCAGACTGGGAGTCTTGTTACCAGTCCATCAGACTGGGTATCTTGTTACCATTCCATCAGACTGGGTGTCTTGTTACTATTCCATCAGATTGAATATCTTGTTACTATTCCATCAGACTGAGTATCTTGTTTCCATTCCATCAGACTGAGTATCTTGTATCAGACTGAGTATCTAGTTACCATTCTATCAGACTGAGTATTTTGTTACCACTCCATCAGACTGAGTATCTTGTTACCACTGTTACCATTCCATCAGACTGAGTATCCTGTTGTCATTCCATCAGACTGAGTATCTTGTGACGATCCCATCAGACTGAGTATCTTGTTCCCATTCCATCAGACTGAGTATCTTGTTTCCATTCCATCAGACTGAGTAGCTTGTTGCCATTCCATCAGACTGAGTATCTTGTCACCATTCCATCACACTGAGTATCTTGTTACCATTCCATCAGAATGGGTGTCTTGTTACTATTCCATCAGATTGAATTTCTTGTTACTATTCCATCAGACTGGGTATCTTGTTACCATTCCATCAGACTGAGAATCTTGTCCCCATTCCATCAGACTGAGTATCTTGTTTCCATTCCATCAGACTGAGTAGCTTGTTGCCATTCCATCAGACTGAGTATCTTGTCACCATTCCATCAGAATGAGTATCTTGTTACCATTCTATCAACTGAGTATCTTGTCACCATTCCATCACACTGAGTATCTTGTTACCATTCCATTAGACTGAGTATCTTGTTACCATTCTATCAGACTGAGTATTTTGTTACCACTCCATCAGACTGAGTATCTTGTTACTATTCCATCAGACTGAGTATCTTGTAGTATCTTGTTACCATCCCATCAGACTGAGTATCTTGTTCCCATTCCAGCAGACTGAGTATCTTGTTGTCATTCCATCAGACTGAGTATCTTGTGACGATCCCATCAGACTGAGTATCTTGTTCCCATTCCCTCAGACTGAGTATCTTGTTACCATTCCATTAGACTGAGTATCTTGTTACCATTCTATCAACTGAGTATCTTGTCACCATTCCATCACACTGAGTATCTTGTTACCATTCCATTAGACTGAGTATCTTGTTACCATTCTATCAGACTGAGTGTCTTGTCACCATTCCATCAGACTGAGAATCTTGTCCCCATTCCATCAGACTGAGTATCTTGTCCCCATTCCATCAGACTGAGTATCTTGTCCCCATTCCATCAGACTGAGTATCTTGTTACTATTCCATCAGATTGAATATCTTGTTACTATTCCATCAGACTGGGTGCCTGTTACTATTCCATCAGACTGAATTTCGTTCCATATGAATTCCTTATACTGAGAACTTAAGACCTTATATCTGTTGTTGATTACATGTAATACATCTTTGTATTGTTGTGAAGTATTTCATGAGTGAAACAGTCAACAGTCAGCATATATATTTTCTCCAAGCTAACAACAGAATGTGTACAATGTGGATACAAGATAACAGTATACACTCAATTGTTTTGTCGGTATAGGGGCCTTTGTAGCTGGTCTGGATGCGGGTCTCGTGTACAACACATGGCCTAAAATGGCGGACAGATGGATTCCCTCCGATTTATTCAGTTACTCTCCAACATGGAAAAACATTTTTGAAAATCCAACAACTGTCCAGTTTAATCATAGAAACCTGGTAAGTTAATCAAATGTTCATTCTTGATCATAGATAACTTGCCTAAAAAATCGGTCTGGTCATGGTGAACTACAAAGTAGTTTGTAGCTAATGAAAATGGTGTTTTAATGGGTGTTATGCCCCTTTTGCTGTTGATTGCTGGTGCCAGGCTACTGCTGTTATATAACATTAGATTTTACTGAACAATGATGCCTCTATTTTATGCAGGCTGAGAGTACTGTAATAGCGATATGCGGTTTCTGGTGGATGTGCAGGAAGGCGCCTCTCCCCCCAAGGGCTAGATTGGCATGTAACTGTCTCCTTGGAATGGCTTTCGTACAGGTACAAAACATGTCCCCCGTAGCTTACAATACCAAACCAAGTAAATTGTTTTTATAAAATGAACATGCAACTGTACATGTACAAACTCTTGTTTTAAATAAAGTAATATATGAGTCCCAGAAAAAAAGTGTCTCCTGAGCATCAAAATCTTAAACAAACTTTGCCATCAGTAAAATAAATTATAAGGCCCTATAGTGCTTGTTTTAAATCCACTTTCTTATTTATTAAAAAGTGATTTTGCTTTGTGGATGCCATCCTTTTTTGCTCACCTGGTCCAAAGGACCAAGGTGAGCTTATGCCATACCATGGTGTCCGTCGTCCGTCTGTCAACAATTTCTTTAAACAACTTCTTCTTCTTGACCACTGATTGGAGATTAACTAAATTTGACTGGAAGCATCCTTAGTTGGTGGGGATTCAAAATTGTACAAATGGTAAGCTACCCCCACAGGGGGCTGAGGGTCGGGGTCAAAAGGGGACAGTTTGGCTATATTGCTATTAACGGCTTCTTCTGTAGAACTGTGCACTGTATATCGCTCATATTTGGGCAGAAGCATTCATGGGAGGCGGGGATTTAAAAGCGTACAAATGATTTTCACTCCCAAGGGGACTGAGGGGTGAGGCCAAAAAGGGTATTTTCTATATTGCTTTAAGTGACTTCTCTGGAACTAAGAGATTGATATCAACCATATTTGATTGGATGCATCCCTAGATAGTGGGATTTCAAAATTGTACAAATGGTGGGGCTGACCCCCTAGGGGGCTAAGGGGCGGGGCTATATTGCTATAAACGACTTCTGTAAAACGATGCACTGGATATTAATCATATTTGGTTGGAAGCACTATAGGAGGTAGGGGTTCAAAATTGAACAAATGGTGGGGCTGACACACTTGGCTAAAAGGTGGGGCCAAAAATAGTTTAATTACTTGGAAATGGTTGAGAGCCCCACCCTAAAACCATATATACAATTGCTGAGTATAAAGAGAAGAATGCACACATGCCTCCAGGATGGCACTGAGTTCTGGCCCCATCCTTTGATACATAGTCCCTGGGTCATAACTTTGAAACGGTTGAGATCCCCACCCCAGAACTGTATATACAAATGCTGGGCACAAAGAGACAAATGCAGTCATGATATTAGAATAGACCCTGGGGTCTGGCCACAACCCTAGGGACCTAGTTTCTGAGTCACAGCTTGGAAACAGTTGAGATCCCCACCCCATTACCATACATAAAATTGCTGGGCATGAAAAATCTAATACAGATATGCTACAAGGATTGGCCTTGGGGTCTGGCCTGTTCCTTTGATCTTATTTTGAGAAAATTTTGCCATGATTACTTTGATATCCAGGTGAGCAATACAGGCCCTCTGGGCCTCTTGTTGCAATATTCTATCACAAATATTTACATGTATATGTATTTTGATTTCTTCTGCAAAGGCGACACTGGGAATAAGTACACTGCTGATGTATGTTCCAACACACTTGGCAGCCACTCACCAATCAGGATCATTGGTTCTGCTCAGTTTTGCTATCTGGGTGGCCCATGAACTTAAGAGGATGCCAAAGTGATTTCTCAAAAAAAACATATTTCATAAAACCTCATAGTAGTGAAAACTGAAGATAATTGATGATGACTGATGTACTATGAGAGCAAACTTAAATTGTTATCTGGGGCCCTGGGTTGAGAATTGGGCCCTGAGTGGAGAATCGGGCCCTGAGTGGAGAATTGGGCCCTGTGGCATAGATTAAAAGAGCGACCTTTATGTCAATTTATCAACACAGGCCCTGAGCCTTGCATATAGAAATTAAGGTGAACTTAATTTGTTGTGTGGTGCCTTAGCATTTCATTGCTAATTGCTTTTTGTCATACGTTCTTCTCTTTAGAAGTAATAAGGGATTACCTTCAAGTATCCAGGATCCACCACAAATATTTTGATATAACTTAAAGAATTAACAAAGATTTTTACTTTTGTGTGTGAAAGATGAAGTAGACTGCTGTTTTTCATAATTCTAAATGCTGGCCAAGTGAAAAATAGTACAGGAAATACCTCTTTGTGTGTGAAGTTCTTTTATAAATGAATTAATTGGATGAATGACACGGTTTGAAACCATACCCCTATAACTTCTTATGTAAAGGATTGAGGAGGTCATGCTATTTAAAAGAGCCCCAGTGACATGTTAAACAATGTGTACTGGAATTTAGTCAAATATTTGCTTTTGCTGTGATAGATGTGAATGAATGTAAGTAAAAACATATTTGAAAAAATCTATCTGCAACTGTTATGAGTAGAGTGTCACCTGGCCAATGGAACTAGGGGCAAATACGGTATCTCAAAATGTGTGGTATGTATCCAGATTTAATACCACATAGTGGTCTCACTCTGCATTCCCATTTCTTGGTTTTTTTTCATAACATTTAGAGTTAAAAAAAAGTAATGCCTATGAAGTGCAAATTAAATCCAATTTTTGTGTATTTATTTTTTGCTTTTTCAAAATTAATTTAAAAAAATTGTCTAATTTTCTTTAACTTAAACTTATTTTAGAGTTCCATAATTGCAGTTTGAATGTGAAGAAAATATGGAAATGTTTATGACAATGTTTTCTTTTGAAATTCACTTGTAATGCATGTTATATATGTATATACTTTGAAAGTGAATGGAAAATATGTTAACAAAATTATAATCAGCTCTTTGGACGGGGACCCTGAAACCTTGTCATGTTGACTGAAGGAGGGTAACTGTTATTTTTATTTTTAGATTTACCAAAATTAAATGCAATTTCTGTTTCTAGTTTTATCAAAATATGTACATGTTAAAATGTGGTATATTATAAGCATCTTGAATATAGACACAAATTGATGGATAATCTGGTTCAGGGTAGTCGGATGGCGCAGTGAATAATGCACTCGAATTTCACTAAGGGGGCCGGGTTCGATTCCCCGATCGGGCGTGAAAAGGTATGGGGTCACCTGCCCAACATGGTTGGTTTTCTCCGGCTTCTCCAGTTGCCTCCCACATTAAGACCCTCTGTGAGCTTTAATCCTGGCCAACAAGAGTGATTTATTTATGTTTAAAGCTTGTTTTGTAATTGTTGTAAAATAAACAAAGTTTATATTTATATACATGTATTATAAAAAAAACTGGTATTCATTAAAAAACAAATCTTGGATTTTTTTTGTATAATGTTTTAATAAATAAAATATTTTGGCATAGAGGTATATGTCCATTTGCCTCTAAATGTATTTAAACTTAATCTCTTATATGAGGTAAAATACGGTTGTTAACAAATATTTAAGACTCCAACACATGTACAAGTTGACTATCATCCAGAAGTGTTGTTTTCTGTGTGTTCTCGTTTGATAGTGTGGTCATTTGGGTCATCATTTATTATGAGACTTCAAATACATTGATGTGTTGTGCAGATCGAATTTATTGTTTGTGATGAAACTTTCTTATAGTTGTAATTTATGTCAGCTTCTTATACATGATATATATATAATAAAACTGTTTTTCATAGTTAGGTTAACTTATCTGTATTGTTCACAGCTGGCAAATAACATCCAATTTGTTTAACATATGACAGTTTTGTAGGAAGATTGATAGGATTGCAAAATGTTATGCATAAAAATATACTTCTACTTCTACTTTGACCTACTTCAGCATAGTGAAGATCATGTCATATATAGGTGTAGCGCTATGAAAGGAAAGGATCAGAACTTAATAATATTGATAAGCAGAGATAGATGATTTGAAGGACAGTAGTGAATCAGTAGAGATAATTTGAGAAGGGAGTTTGTTCCAATCTTTGATAGTCTGAGGAAAGAATGATTCCTTCCTTACAGACGTCCTGCACAAGATAGTTTGAAATGAGGTTTGATGACTATGCCTTGTTTGTCTGGTTATTAGGGTGAGATGTTTAGTAGTAATGGCAACTTTATTATGATGGATTTTATAGAGCATGGTCAGCCTCGCGTCTTTCCTGCGATCTGCAAGACTACGCCATTTTAGGTGTTCTAACATGTTGCCAACGCTGGAGGTGTTACGATAGGGTTGGCAACGAAACGGGCAGCCCTGCGCTGTACCATCTCTAGCTTGTCTATATCTTTTTTTAAGTAAGGGTCCCATACTGGGCTAGCATATTCAATCTGAGGGCGGATCAGGGACTTATAGGCCTTTTGTTTGCTATTATAGGATGAAATTTTGAGATTGCGCCTCAGGAAACCCAGAGTGGAATTGGCCTTTTTTGCGATATTAACGATATAAGTACTAACTCCACTTGAGATCAGAAGTAATGGTGACCCAAAGATATTTAGCCTCTGTCACATGCTCCAACTCGTGACCATGTAGTATATAGGGATGACAGATGGGATGTCTATTCCTTGTGACAGAGAGGACCTGGCATTTCTCAGGGTGGAAAGCCATCCTCCATTTAGTCTCCCAAAGCGCCAGTTTACGATATCTTTGTGTAGGTTGTGAGCGTCTATCTAAGATGTTACTGTCGGATACATAATGGTATAAGACATCTGCAAAGAGTCTGATAGAAGATGTTATACTCTCAGTGATATGATTAATGTAGTACAAGAAAAGACTCGGACCGAGCCTTTGGGACCCCTGATCTTACTAGGGCAGAATCGGACATTTCCCCCTCTACTACAACAGTCTGGGTTCTGTCACTAAGGAAGCCCTTTTTCATACCCCCTAATTATAAGTTTGTCGATAAGGAGAGAATGGCTCACCTTATCAAAGGCCTTACTAAATTCCAAAATTAGTACATCTGTCTGTTTGCCATCTTCTAAATTTTTCGAGATGTCATCAATAAATTCAAAAAGTTGGCTCTCACATGACCTGGATTGTCTAAAACCATGTTGTAAGGGGTAACGAATGTTATTGTTATCAGCATGATTCAGGATGTTACTTACTATAATATGTTCTAACAACTTACAACAAATACAAGAGAGAGATATGGGACAATAGTTTTCAGGGTTAAAATGTTGGTCTTTTTTTGTAAACTGGGGCAATGTTAGCTGTTCTCCAGTCAGATGGAACATGACCGGTATCTAACGACCTTTGGAAGATGAGACAGAGAATGGGGGAGATTTCTGTTGCCAGTTCCTTGAATACTCAACCTTTTCTCCTGACCTTTTTCATACGCCCATCCAAAGACGCGACATTATGTTATCACTCGGACAGGATATCTCGTGTAATTTTGAACGGATTAGCTTCAACCTTCATAGGAAGGTTACTATCACCATGAAAGCTCGGAACAAGTTCAATAACCGCCATTATCCGACAGTAATTTACGGAGTTATAATGCTACTCTATTCAATAGCTAAAACAGGATCCACTCCATATCTCAAGCTATTGTTTAAGGATCAATTCAAATTTCATATGAAAGTTAATTATTACGAAAGCTGGGACAAGTTCGATAATTTCCATTATCAGACCATGATGTACGGAGTTATGCCCCATTATTCAATTTATATAGCAATGTTCGATCAATATCTCCATTAATTTCCAATGCATAAACTTCCAACCTCATGGGAAGGTTAATTACACAAGTTTGTTTAACCACTATTATCCAACTGTGATTTAGCCTCTTTGAAAGCAGTGTCGATGATGGGAGTTTATATATAATTAATTACCATGCATCATGAGACAATTCTTAGCGTATTTATCCAATATAAATAAACATGACGGCTGCTGAAATATCGCTGGGCATTGTGAGATTTGACAATGTCATTTTAAATTTATGTGCAAAATAAAAAAATAAATATAAAACACTTTTATTACAACGAAAACAAGACCAAGGTCTGCAATATCGTACAAAGTGCACATCGGTTGAAATCACCAATGCCGGCAATGGAAACAATTTTAACGCTCATGCAATTTATCAGAAATATCGTCTGTTACACTGCACTGATCAAAAGGGGTTTGTTACAAATGTCTGAAATACACCTATTCTATAGACCTACTGACATATATGTTACAGACCTACTGATATGAGTCGCAGCAAACATCAACATTTCAGACATTTGTAACGAACCTGTGCTCCGTCTTTGACTTTAAACATATTTTATTAACCAGAATTGGAAAATAGGATTTGGCACAAATTATTACAACTTATGAAGCCATCACCTTACAACAATAATTCAAAACAACAGATGATGATATAGACTGTCAATTACAATTCATAGTAGTATGAAGCGATTTTTAAAGTAACACATACACATACAAACAAACAAAAACAAAAACATATTTTAAAGTCAAGTTCATAATCGAAACATGTTAAAATCTTCCACTGGATCTAATAAAAGTTTGCACTTGTTTGAATATATCACAATTTGTATCCAAAGCCAGATTTTAATTTCCAAACAGTAATAATCTCAACGTTAAATGTACATTTAAATGATATATATGATCAAAAAGTACAGTACGAGCATTTGTATAAGGTTGACATTCAAAGAAGAAGTGATAGGCATTTTCGCAATGGTAGCCACAATTTAAACAATTTGAGTCTTGGACCAAGTTTGCACGGTATAGATCATGTTTGAGAGGACTGCATTCGTGTCTTAGTCTGGTATGAAGAATGTTTAGTTTTATGTCACCGCGTAGGTAATGAGGGGGTACTGTATATGGTATGTTGGGGACTAGAGCTGATTTGAAAGATGAGAAAGACGTGGATCTAATATTATAGTCTAGAGTATTCCACATTTTTAATGAAGAAGGCAAGAAAGATAAACTAGAAGTAGAGAGTCTAAAATTGGGAATTTTGTAGTTATCATTATTTCTAAGAGCATGTCGGTCTTCTCCAAACCTCACATGCATTTTCTAAAACCGGGAATATATAAGTTTTGTAAATTCTTAAGAGAGCATCCCGCTTCAACATATATTTGAGTTTTCGCAAAATATTTGTTTTTTTTTCATTACAGATTTATTGATTTCACTTACATGATCTGACCATTTTGCATCTGAATTGAATGTAACTCCAAGGTGCCTATGCATACTGTTAAAATTCAAAATATTTCCATCAAAAATCAGTTCAAGATCTTCATCTATATCATTTGAATTTGATATGAAAATAACTTCCGTCTTATTTGGATTGAAAGTAACAAGCCAAGTGTTAGCCTACATATTCAAAGCTTCCAGGTCCCTATTTAAAACTGTTTGTATATCTAGACAGGAAGATGAAGAGCTTTTTAAAGACGTATCATCAGCAAAAAGACTTGTTGTAGATTCTAGTACTTCGGCGATATCATTTATATAAATTAAGAAAACAATGTTCCAAGAATTGAACCCTGAGGAACTCCAGCACAGATCTAACCAGCATCAGAAGAAGAATTATTTATAAACACTTTCTGTTGTCTGCTGCTTAAGTAGTTTTCGATCCAAGAAAGGAAATTTCCTGAGATACCGTATGATTTTAACTTGACTAATACACCATTATGCCAGACTCTGTCAAAAGCTTTTGAGATGTCACAGAAAACTAAACAAGTATGCTTCTTTTGTTCTAGATCAAGACAAATATTATGATATAATTCGATTAATTGATACACAGCTGAGTGGCCAGGCATAAATCCTGATTGGTACTGATAAAATAGAGAATTTTCAAAAAAATAATTATGCAAGTACTTAAAGACAACCCTTTCAAATGTTTTACTAACCGTAGACAAAAGAGAAATCCGTCTATAGTTAGAAGAAGAATGCCTATCACCCTTCTTAAAAAGCGGCATGGTCGGATTTACGGTGTTCACTGTATTTGTCCATGCGCGAAATTTGTTCCGGGGAAAAATCAAAACAATTTCAAATCTAACTTTCAGCTCAGAGTTCTATTGATAAACTTAAATCACCCTATAGACATATCATACGCAATTGTATGGATACTGAATTGTGGAATAAAATTGAAGTGTTTGTTAAAATTTCAAAGTACCACTTTGTTTGCCAAGCAGCGCTCGACAATACGCTGTTCAAACTATTGAACGAAATTGTGTGGACTGTCGATAAGGCTGGCATTTTTAATTTTAAATTTAAATTATAAGTTAAAAAAGAACATAAGAGGCAGAGAAAACGTAAATATAAGTATTGAACTGTTTTTGTATGGTATTTATGATCTATTTCATCATAAATACCATACAAAAACAGTTCAATGCTTAATTATTTGATCATTATAAAAAACTTATTCGGGTATGTCGAATGTTTCGCATTCAACATCAATTACTCAAAGAAATTTCATATAAATATATATATATATTTCAGCTACAATGTACCCATTCAAACCGTACTTGACGTACACTGTATTATATTTACATTTGCATGGCATTGTCACTATATAGCCTCTTTGGAAGCTGTGTCGTTGATGGGACTTTCATTACCATGCATCACGAGACACAATTCTTAGCGTATTAATACAACACTGACCGGAACTACAATATTGAATAACCAATATAAATAAAAATGACGGCTGCTGAAATATCGCGGGGCATTGCGAGATTTGAAAATGTCATTTTAAATTTATGTGCAAAATAAAAAATAAAATAAAAAAACACTTTTATTACAACGAAAACAAGACCAAGGTCTGCAATATCGTACAAAATGCACATCGGTTGAAATCACCAATGCCGGCAATGGAAACACTTTCAACGCTCATGCAATTTATCAGAAATATCGTCTGTTACACTGCACTGATCAACAGGGGTTCGTTACAAATGTCTGAAATACACATATTCTATAGACCTACTGACACATATGTTACAGACCTACTGATATGATATGATACTGATATGAGTCACAGCACACATAAACATTTCAGACATGTGTAACGAACCTATAACGAAATTTTGTGGACTGTCGATAAGGCGGGCATTTTTAATTTTGAATATAAATTATAAGTTAAAAAAGAACACAAGAGGCAGAGAAAACGTAAATATAAATATTGAACTGTTTTTGTATGGTATTTATGATCTATTTGAATGATTCAAATGACAGCCATTGTTGACCTCTTTCAAACGACAGCCGCACCAATTGACATATGCCTTTCAAAGAAGTGTTCTTACTTGTCAAGCCGTTCTAAAAATCAAACATAACCACCCTAGCCTTTCAGTTGCCGAGATTTTATCCACTCAAAAACAGTTTCAGTCATTGACTTTAAATCCATGTAATCCAATTGGCCTCCTGTCTTTCCAACTGACCCGTTCTTATTGGCAGTGTCGCCCATTGCACAGCTGTTGTTTGAATAAAAAAAAACTTGTTGAAGGATTCTGCTTCCATGTCCAGATAATGACATTTCAGAATGCGACGCTGAAATAGCACTTTCATCTGTAAACTCCATCGTCACAAGACATTAGCTTTTTAGAGAACCCAAAAACCCTATTGCAAAGTGAGCAACCATTGATTATTGGACACAAGACCATGGACGCGCGCTGAATCCAAGTGGTTTGATTTAAACATTTTATTGTCAGAACAGACAAATAGATGGGCCAATTGCTTTTCTAATATCTAGAATTGATAAAATATCAAAAACGTCATTTGCATGTATAACAATATTAGTGGAGAGTTTTGACATTGTCTATGAAAATCAGGTAGAGTGACATTGGATTCATCAGTACATGAAATTGAAGTGAAATAATTATTAAGAACTTCGACTTTTTCTTGGTCACCGTATGCAGCTTTTGAACAGCCATTAACTAAGTAATCCAAAGGAGGAATAGATCTGGCAGGAGAAGAGAAAAAACTGTTTAAAATTTTCCAAAATTCGCGAGGATTTTCATTTTTCGATTTATTGATAAGGGATTCGAGATTACTGAAAAAGTCGGCCTTAGCTTTCTTTTTCATATTATTAACTTTATTTCTTAGGCTCTTATACTTTGACCAATCATCCGGGCGCTTTGAACTTAATGCTTTGTACTTCATTCGGTCACGTATACGACAGTGTTTCCGTTAGTCAGTATCAAACCAAGGTTTATCTGAGGGGCAAACAATTATTTTAGAATTTGGGATACATGTACTGGCTAGTTCTAGGTATTTTGCTGTAAAGTTTTCTACTGCACAGTCAATAGAAGGTGCATTACAAATCAGGTCTTGCCAGTTTACTGCCATTATCAAATCATTAAATTTTAAATTGTCTGCTCTTTTGTAGTTCCAAATAAGTCTTTCATAAGATGTCTTTCAACAATAAGAAAAAGATAAATTCTGAAAAGTAGCTTTTTGATCGCTAATTGTATTATCTATATCAAAATTTCCGCTATCCAAACACTTTATGTTGGTTGTAATAAATATAGGATCAAGAAGTGTAGCTGTATCGGCAGTTAAGGAGCCTCTGTAATAGTGTTAAAAAGGTTATAGTTAGATGTTAAGACCTCTAATTTGCTATAACAACGTTTCAAATCGACATTACAATCACCAAGAATAACTGCATAAAAAGTAAAAAGTATTACTAGAGTTTGGAGGTCTATAAAATAATCCTATCATAATTCGTCTGTTATGACACATTACTTCCGCCCAAACACGTTCGAGAGAAGCTGGTTCAAACTCACGTTTGCGTATGGCTCTGATAGTATCAGAGAAGTAAATAATGACCCCTCCCCCGTGCGCATTTCTATCTTTACGCATCAATAAAGCGTTACCGGGAATAGTTGGAGACTCATCTTCAACAGCCATCTAGGTGTGTCTCTGTGAACAGCTTTCCAATTCACTTATAATATATAGTGTCAAGAAACTAATATGGTAAGGACCGGGGCTACTTTCAATATCTCCACTAAGAAGTAAAATCATAAGTAGAAACGGAAAGTCGGTACTGTAGAATCCCGATGCAAGTAGCGCATAATTCACACAAGTAAAGGAGGCATTGAAACATGTCACAATATTGGCTATCAAGACAGATATGACAAATTGAATGATTAAAAGAAAATAAATTCAGTATGATTTCGGAGGAAGTGAGGAACGAGTAGTTACTACCATGGAACCTTCCGATGGATACCCATATGCTTCCAGAGAATTACCCATTTTCGCGTACAAAATACAAAAAGCACATTAAGCAATAGGCATCTATCAGAATACAATCGGCACCGTGAAAAGTAGGGATAGAGGGTAAGGTAATGTAAGTGAGATAAAAAGGCAGAAGATATAGAGGAGTTAAGGACGAAATCGTGTTAGAAGAGATAGAAGTCAGAGGTAAGAACAAAAAAGCATAGCTTGTATACGTACATATGTAAGGGAACGAAGTCTAAATACATCTCCGACAAAAACAAAATTAAAGGGTCAAACGGAGGTCTTTGAAAATAACGAAAGTTAAGAAAGGACAGATATTTCCAGGAGTATGAAGTTGAATGAGAGATATAAATACATATATATTTACACATTGGTGAACTTTAACAGACTTATGAAATGATGTTACATATAATTACGAGGTTCAATAATACAACATTCAGACCATGATTTATATTTGACAAACCACATATTCAAAACATTTAAGCACATATATACTTCTTCAACATGCACAATTACACTTTGCACAGCACACTATCATTCGCACATGTGTAGGGCAGAGGTTGAACAACTCTATTTACCTTCAAATACAATAGTATTAAAATATGCATGTAAAGCACGAGCATGTTTTCATATGATAAACCAGACTGACCTGTCATGTTGACCTCATGCAAATTTCGGTACTTAAATATGGGCGATTCGGCATTGATGGCACAATAATACACGTAGTAAAATACAATACTCGATTCCCTACTCATTGGGCGAGTGGACATACATAAATAATTTTCACGTGGGTCGGATCGCTCAGGCTAATAAAATACGCCTTCAAAAGTCATTTTTGGCACATAGACTCGCATGTTAGTGTTAAATTTGCAACACGTACATAATTATGTAAGGTAGGGGTTATACTGCAGTGTTTACTTAATCACAAAATTTTAGATTTTTGTCAATAACTACACCGAAATCTCTTTTACTTGTCACTAGATCTATTTGATGTCTCTCCCCTTGCTGGGTGATCTCATATCTGACGTTGTTCTTCTCTTGGCATGTATATATATTTCGAGGTGTTTACATTTGTCTGAATTTAGTTCCATCAGCCATTTGTCTGTCCATCCACATACCTTATTGCTGTCGTTCTGGAGTGACAATCCATCCTCGTTAGGTTTTGTTGTTTTATAGAGTTTGGCGTCGTCGGCGAACATTTTGATTTTATTATCGAGTGAAGATGGGAAACAGTACTGGTCCGAGCACGCTCCCCTGTGGAAATCCACTGATGACCAATTTGGATGATGAGTACTGATATCATTTATAAAGTCTCGTATCCACTCAAGTAGTGCTCCTTTTATCCCGTACCCTTCCACTTTTGCAATCAGCCTTTTAAAGGTCAACAAGGTTGGTCATTCAGGGCCATGATTTTTATCTTTTCAATAAATGTATTCGTGAATCATAATAAATTTTAAGAGCATGTTTAATTTTAATTAATTGCTTGCGAATTTGACAGCACACCTCCACGCGCACACATGTCCTCATGGGCACATACACACATACGCATGATAATGAATGAATTTTGGCACATGCGCAATGACGTTAACATACAAAGCATGTATCAGGTATACATGTTTACTTATTAAGTTAGTGTAACTGGAATACTGCTCATGCTCATCTAATATATCCGATGCTCGTCACGACTTGTCTGAAGCTGGTTAATTTTGTCATGTAACCCCTTAATCTCATTTTCGTTGAGTATGATTTGTCTTTCCAGTAGAGAGTTTGTCGTTAACTACTGTATCGACCTTTTTGTTCACACAATTTTCAACTAAATTGTCAGTTTTTTCACTATTGATAATGTCGGTTAACACTTTTTCTAACTTGGGCTGTACCTCAGCGGTCAGAATTTGGGTTATAATAGAAGTCACCAGCTTACTAACTGGCTCTGCTTAAACTTGTATGAGGTTGTTAAATTCAGGGTCTGCATTGGCCACTGTGGGGTTGAAGACCTCGTTGGAGTCACAAGCTGGCTTTTTGGATATAGATTCTACAGAGACGTCTGGAGACGAATCAAATGTTTGTCTTTTGAGGCCCGGTACCGGTGTCACTGGTGAAAACACAATCCTGAAATAATTCACTTTTTCCAACAAACCGACAAAAAGTTCACGTGCAATTCACCACTACTAAGATTTGGGATTCACAACCATGTAAACATTTGAAGAAAAATTCCTGGATATTTCAAAAATAAAGCAGATTTAGCACCTCCGATTTTAACACCTGTTTTCACTACGACATCACGTGACCTTTTCCAAGTGGTTAAGCGTCTGACATTCTGCTACCACTATCCCTTCACCACTGGGTCGCAATTTCGATACCTATAATTAACGGTGGGCATTCGCCAGGTACTGACTGTAGGTCGGTGGTTTTCTCCGAGTTCTCCGGCTCCACCCCCCCCCC